>NC_057794.1:298440598-298442023 GCF_018294505.1 Triticum aestivum
GGTCAGTCGATTTTTCAGAACTCGCCGGAGTTCGCCGGTGCGAACGAAGGGGCTCGGGTGGGGACTTTGGTTGTGGGGGCGGTGGTGGGGCCTCGCCGAACGAAGAAAACTCGACGCGGGTGGGGGCGGGGTGGGGGTGGGGGTGGCGGAGGAACACAGGCGGTGGGGGTCGGTGGTCCGGCCGGCGGCCCGTGCGGTGTTCTGTATGGAAAGAATCGGAGACGAGGAAGAAGAAGAAGGGTTAGGAGATGTAGGATCTTCATCCAACTACCTGAAATGGTCGACTGACCCAAATGAAAAAAGTCACGCGACTTGCATGCAGACATGCCTTTATATTCAGTACCATCATCGTACCTACTTAGCACTGCTCCTGAATCCATCAAGCTAAACAACGTGCCACTCATAATTCCAAACTTGTTGCTCAATTACGAATCTGATATGATGCTGACACTACTAGGAAAAGGGCTATAGATAATATGGACACTAATGGCGCACCAGACATGTGGTGCACCACTACTATATAGCAGTGGCGCACCATGTGCTGGTACGCCATTAGTGTCTATCACACTAATGGCACACCACACCAACGGTGCGCCACTACTAACATATTTTTTCCAAAAATACTAATGGCGCACCAGGTCAGAGTGCGCCATTACTAGTTTTAACTAGTAATGGCACACCACTCACCCCGTGCGCCATTACTAACAATTTTTTTTCCAAAACTAGTAATGGCGCACCTTGGTATAGTGCGCCCTTACTATTCTTCCCCCCTCTATCCCTTTTCCCCTCGCGGCCCCCCGCGCTAGATCCCCCTCCATCTCGATCCCCCTCGCCGCCGCCGACCCCCCCGCACCCTCCCCCGCTCCACCACCACCGACGACCCCCTGCACCCTCCCCCGCTCCAACCTAGGTTAGGCTAGGTCGCATCGCGCCCCCAACCCCATTCGCCGCAGCTGCCCGGCCCACCCCACCCCACCGGCAGCTGCACCTTGTTCCGCCGTCATGACGAGGAAGCCGGAGCCCGGAGGTGGAGACTTTGGCGGGGCTACTCGCAGTCCATCGACGGCTGACAACGAACACCAACGCGACGCAACGCGACGAGGCTGGCCCACGACCACGACTGGCGTCCTCCTCCTTTCTACGGTCTGCACCACCGCCTCATCAACGAATGTAAATGCTCCCTCCCTCCCTCCTCTACTCCTCTCCTCTATATAGTGTAATAATTTTTATCAATAAAAAAATAATTAAAAAAAGTTACTAATGGCGCACCGGGAGAGGGTGCGCCATTGTTATCAATAAAAAAGTTACTTATGGCGCACCCCGTGGTGGTGCGCCATTGCTATGGATGTACTTATGGCACACCCCCGGGATGTGCGCCATTGCTACCCCTTTCCCCCTGCCTCCATCCCTTTCCCCCTCGCCCCC
>NC_057794.1:298443042-298513706 GCF_018294505.1 Triticum aestivum
GCACCCGTTGCCCCCGTCGGTCGCCCCTTCCCCCTGTTGCTCCCATCGCTGATGGTTCTACTGCCGCTGCTCTGTTGTTTTGCCGCCACTGCTGATGCTGCTTGCTCTGCTGCGCTGCTGCCTGTCCTCGCATAGCCGCCCGCATCCCGCGCGTCCTGGCCTCGTGCCACGCCGGCGCCCGCCTCTGCAAGTCGGTGCACCATCCGCCCTGCTGCCCCATCGCTTACTGCCTCCCCTTATGCGTGCTGCGTGCTGCTGCTGCTGGCATATTGATGAGGACAACAGGCCAGAAGTGAATAACCATGGCCAGCAAGGTTTTGGTCATGGTACATTGATACACAACATGCAACTGCAGCCCCCATAGTACTTTTTTGTTTTTAAAAAGACGATATATGAAATGTGAGAATTCTTAAAAGTAGCTTGGTCGTGCCAAGAAAATGCTGCATTTTTGGTACTTGAAAGGTTTATGCTGATTCAACAAATCCATGTAGCCTATTGAAAATTTAGAACTTGTGATTAGGAGATGTTTGGGAAAAAGGAGTGTAGGTACTGTTCTTGTGTTGGGATAATTTTGTAGATTTTTAGGAGCTAGGGGAAATAGGGTTGTAGTTGTAAACTTGATAGGAATTTGTTTTGGGGGTAAATTCTATTACGAAGGACATTAAAAAATTTATTCCTGGCCAAATAGACTTCAGAAGTCAAACCTGCATCAGTCAGTCAAATTTATTCCTGGAATCCAATTTTAAGTGTTGAATGAACACAAAAAGAGAGTGCTAAGTGATTTCAATATATGAAGTTTCAGAATAATATATAGGATTGTTGGGTTTTAACCTTGGTTGCCATTGTTTCTATTTGTAACAGTCTGAAGAATGACTCATGCTGTTTGTGCTATCGGCTACCTAACAATCTCTAAGTGAAAGCAACTAGCTGGAGTAGATTTGTGCACATAATACTCCTTCCAAGACAATTTGCTTCCAAGGAGTAGTTTCAGTTTGCTTGGAAGGAGTAGTTTCAGTAAAGTTTCAGCATGGTTTCAGTATAGTTTCAGTAGCCGATTTGCTATTCACTTTGTCCTACTAGTTTGCTTCCATCTTTGTGCCCACTCTGAAGAGTATTCATATATGCTTGGAACTAAACAGAATTATACAATGAACTTCTGAAGGCTGATCTGAGTTGGACCATCCTCTGCAGCCAACTTCTCTTCGGCAAGAGGAAGAAAGGAGAATCAGGGTACGGTTTCACCCCTAGAAGATATATTGCTGTACCCCGAGTGAAAGTAAGGAGTTTGCTGGGTTTTGTCTCCGACCATCATGTCGTGATGATTTTGCAGGTACCCCGAGAGGCCCTTGAGTTTGCCGGAATGTCGATTAACTTCCGTTCTGGCAAATTCGGGTACTCCATATGTCCTATTTTCAGCAAAGGTCATGCTGAAATTTTTTGTGAATTTTAGCATGACTTTGCTAAAAATAGGACATATGGGGTACTTGCGACAAATGCATGGGCCGGGGTATCTTAGTACTTAATTAAGTAGGATCAACTGCCTCTTGTGTTATACATATAGAAGTGTGATATCAACTCATAGTTATTACTAATGTCAGTTGCTTGTCATCGATAAACCCTAATCTGGTAGGATGACCTACTAAAAAAGCCCATACCACATATTCTATTTGGATGGCCCTGCTAACCCTTGACCATAAATACTTGAGATGGATGTAACAGGCTTAAAGAAAGAAATGTTTTTAGGCCAACTCCACTCGGCCTGGCTAAAAATGCACAAGTGTGCATGACTAACAATATTCTATTGTAAAGCTAAACAGGAAAGAGGAACCACTCATCCTAACCATTTGCTCTCAAAATTACCACTTCACTTCTTACTACTGAAAATCTTAGACCATCTCCATTCACCAATTGCTCAAACCAGTTCGAAGGGCGTGTTTTCACCACACTGTGGATTATCTTATTGGACCCAACAGACATGATGTAGTTTTGAATTATGAACGTAGGAAATGTCGTCATCGGACGACGATAGTCTCCCGGGGGAGTGCGGCTGGTGCCACAACGTTCGAGGTCTGTGCGATAGGCCTCACCTGGACGATTGTCAGAGTAAATAGCCATGGGTAGCCTAGCCGGCTTCCCCTGGCCCTTCTGAAAAAGTTACGAGCCCGTCCGGCTCTCAAGAATCCAAGACATGGGGCCGCCTTCCCCTAGCTGGCTGCAACCCAGGCCGACTTTCGGAAGGCGGTCCGACTTTAGCCCACGTGAGAAGGCCGACTCCAAGAAGCCGGCCATGAGAAGGCCGACTCCAAGAAGCCGGCTCCCCATAAAGCGGTCAAGACCGTACCCACAAAGTTTGCACCCACCTAACAGCGGTGTGACGGGGCGTGGCTACAGAAAAGCCTGCCACCCCCGAATCCCGGAGCACGCCTGGCACAGTGCGCCGTACGGGGTAGGCATGACCCGTCCGGCGCGGCACTGTTGCCATGTAGACCCTGGCATCACCCACGACGGGCCGTCAACGTGGCCCACAGACGGTGGGCCCCTTTGAGCAGAGAGACGCCCGAAGGCGGCCACGCCTCCAACCAGTCGGCCCAAGATAGAACCGGCTCCCCGCAGCCAGCTTGCCACTTCCCTCGAAGAGGACGCCCCATTAAAGAGACAAGACGCGGTAAGGCTACAGCGATCGCCCGGCAGGCGGCGGTACTGTAGCCGCGCTTACCACGATGAAGCTCATGTCAATAAGATGGAGCCACAGTAAACAGCCGCCGACCAGGCCCTGGACAGTGGGGCCTGCCTGTCGACCAAGGGGCTGGCAGCCGGTGGGACCCACCAGTCGGCGGGCCCCAGCAGCCGGCGCAGAAGCCGGCGAGCGCAGTCACAGACGGCTGGGCCCCGTGCCCAGTCGGATTACCATTGTACCCCCGGGGGGTAGGCCTATATAAACCCCTCGGAACACCCATGCAAAGGGTTCGACCCCCTGCTAGTTCTAGGCACCACACGAGGAGAAGAAGCAGGCTAGCTGTGCCCATCTTCCTCCTCCCACCAGACAGCTCAAGGAGCGTTGTATTGCTACTCGATTCATCTAGTGAACATGCGGAGACCCCGCAGAGCAGCAGTAGGGGTGTTATCTCCACGGAGAGCCCCAAAGCTGGGTAAGATCCGCCGGCGTGCATGTCTTCGCCTTATCCCGTTTCCAGGCACCGGCGATGTCTTACTGGCTCCCACAATGATAAGCCACCCGTTGGCATATGTCGCACCTACCACCCGACATTTGGCGCCCACCGTGGGGCCAGGTGCACCGTCGTCCGGAGACCTGTTCTGGACGGGAACCTTATTCCTCCCCCGCGAGCGTAGCCAGCCCGGCACGCCCGATGGCACTTGCGACGACGCGCTACAAGGCGTCACCAGCATCTGCGCGGCAAGCGGCCTCGCCGATATCCTTGACAAAACTCTCATCTCCGATGAGCTCGCCTCCGATGCGGGCACCGACCACCTCGCCAACCTTCTCGGCCAGCTCCATGTCTCCAGCGAGCCCGCTGCGGACCTGGAGTCGGTTGGCTCCACCGACCCAATGCCTGTCGACTCCGACACGGCCTCCTACGACACCTTCCCCACCAACGTAGCGATCTACAACGACCCGCTTCCTCGAGCCGACGGCTGCGACGCTGTCATCGCCAAAGTGATGGTTGTCGGCCACGGCGGCCTGGCCGACGAGAGCGCCCACGACGCCTCGCGCGCGGCGGCCCACAACTTGTCCGCTCCCCTCCCGGCTAACGCCGACGACGAAGCACTGGAAGCACGCCGCCTCGCCCTCCTCGCAGAGGGCCGGAGGCTGGCCTCCGTAAGACGCCTCACTGAGGCCTACCAGCGTGAAGCTGACCGCGCTGCCTTCGGCACGCCGGCCCTGGGCGGGCCAAGCCGGGCCGGCCTTGTCAAGCAACGCGGTGCCGTCATCGCCGACATGCTAGGAGTCGACTGCCCGGTCTATGCCACTCCGCTCGAGAACTTGTGTGCCGCCCAGGCGGCTGTAGACGAGTTGGACGGCTTGGAGGCTGAAGACCCCCCCCCACATGACCCGGCGCATCCAGCAATTGATTAACACAGCCACGCAGTGACACGAAGCCGACGCCCGCACGGAAAGCCTTCCCCCGCGCCGAGAACACGGCGCGATGTCCCGGACGCTGACTACGAGCAATACCCGCGCGCGACGCGAGAAGGAGCCGGCTGCCAGCCGCAGCCGGACCCGGATCTCCATCGAGCGAGACGTGGACGGTCATCCCCGAGCCATGGAATGGCAGGGCGACCCGCCTCCGCCTCCGCCCCGTGGAGAGAGATATCTCGCCTCGCCGCCAGTGGCGCACCCGACTCTCAGCGGCCGGCTAGGCCACCGCGAACGAATCGGCGAGAACGATGCCCGCCATCGGATCGACCGCCTGGCGCGATCCCTGGCATTGGAAGAAGAAGACGATGTCGGCCCGCCTTGTTTCGGCCCCCGCATCCGCGACGAGCCCTTTCCCAAAGGGTTCTCGCTCCCAAGAGACACGCCCAAGTACAACGGCTCCGTGAAGCCGGAAGATTGGTTGATCAACTACTCCATGGCGGTTAGCATAGCCAACGGTAACCGGCGCGTCGCCGTAAAGTACGTGCCCCTCATGCTGCAAGGCACGGCGCGGACCTGGCTCAACATCCTCAAGCCGCGTAGCATCAACAGCTGGCTAGACTTCACAGAAGCCTTCATCCGCAACTTCACCAGCACCTACAAGCGGGCTCCCAAGCCCAGACAGCTCTCCTTGTGCATACAAGGCCCCGCCGAGTCCACTCGCGATTACCTCACGCGTTGGGCCGAGCTCCGCAGCTCCTGTGAAGGGGTGCACGAGGTGCAAGCCATAGAATACTTCACAGCCGGATGCCGAGAAGGCACCCTCCTCAAGCACAAGCTCCTCTGCGACGAGCCGGCTACCCTCGACGAGCTTCTGGACATAGCGGACAAGTACGCCACCGCCGACTCCTCGATGAAGACCGAGCGTCGGGTGGACGCGTCCGGAAAGGTACTCAACCCGGCTCCCAAGATGCCAGCTGGGGATTCCGGCCGACTCCCCCACTCGAATGATCACAAGCGCAAGGGCCTCGCGCCGCCTCCCGCCAGTCGGCAGGTGGCCACGGTCGAAGATGCGCCGCCTGAAGAGCGACCGGCGCCCAAGAAACCCAAGGGCGGCAGGCCGGCTTGGCAGCCGGCTTTCTCCTACGAGCAAACTCTCGACGCCCCTTGAAAGTTCCACAGTGGCGCGAAGCCATCCAACCACACGACCCGGAAGTGCCATTGGCTCACCCGAATCTCTAAGGGCGAGGGTCTCTTGCCGCCTCCGCCTGCCGGCCCGCCACCTCCGGCCCCGCCGCCTCCAGCCGCTCGGCCCGCAGTCGGAGCCGTGCATGACGAGTTCCCTGACGAGCAAGCAACCTACATCGTCTTTACAAGCCAGCCCGAAGACCGGCGCAGCAAGCGCCAAGAGCGCCAGGAAGTTAGCGTGGTCGCTGCCAACCCCGCCGGACACATGCATTGGTCAGAAAAGCCCATCAGTTGGAGCCGGGCCGACCATCCGGAGGTGATGCCGTCTCCCGGCTCTTATGCCTTGGTCCTGGAAGCCACCCTTGCAACGGACAGACGCGCCGCCCGCTTCTCCCGTGTGTTGATAGACGGTGGGAGCAGCATCAACATCCTGTACCGTGACACCCTGGAAAGCTAAATGTCAAGACGAAGCAGCTCGTGCCTACTCGGACGGTATTCCATGGCATCGTACCCGACCTGTCCTACGCCCCCATTGGCAAGATCAAGATTGATGTGCTTTTTGGGGACAAGGAGCATTTCCGCCGGGAAGCGATTTGGTTTGAAGTGGTGGACCTAGAGAGCCCTTACCATGCATTGCTTGGCCGACCTGCCTTGGCCAAATTCATGGCAGTTCCCCACTATGCATACCTCAAGATGAAGATACCAAGCACCAAAGGCGTCATCACCGTAGTCGGCGATTACAAGAAGTCCTCTGAGTGCACAGCAGCCAGCAGCCGGCTAGCCGAGTCCCTTGTAATAGCCGAAGAGAAGAAGATGTTGGACCGAGTCGTGGCCATAACCGGCAAACAGTCGGCCGTGTCCCCCAACCCCAAGGAGCATGATGCTCAAGGATCTTTCCAGCCGGCCAAGGAGACGAAGAAGATACCTCTTGACCCCGAGCATCCAGAGAGGTTTGCCGTCAACGGGGCAAACTTGAACAACAAATAGGAAGGCGAGCTCGCCGATTTCCTCCGTGAGAATCGGGACATCTTTGCATGGTCCCCCAAGGACATGCCCGGTGTTCCGAGGAAATTCGCCGAGCACAAACTACACGTTCGAGAAGACGCAAAGCCAGTCAGACAACCCCTTCGCCGATTGTCGGAGGAGAAGCGCAGGATTGTAGGGGAGGAGATAGCCCGGCTCTTGGCGGCCGGCTTCAACATGGAAGTTTTCTTTCCAGAGTGGCTCGCCAACCCGGTCCTTGTGCTAAAGAAGAATAACAAGTGGCGCGTGTGTATAGACTACATGAGCCTCAACAAGGCCTGCCCCAAAGATCCTTTTGCCCTGCCAAGGATTGACCAAGTGATAGACTCCACAGCCGGATGCGAGCTGTTGAGTTTTTTGGATGCTTACTCCGGATATCATCAGATAAAGCTAGACCCGGACGACCGCCTGAAGACCGCCTTCATCACGCCATTTGGAGACTTCTGCTACGTGACTATGACATTCGGCTTGAGAAATGCCGGTGCCACTTTTCAGCGTTGCATGCAGAAGTGCCTCCTCAAGCAACTCGGCAGAAACACTCATGTATACGTGGACGACATCATGGTGAAGACGGAGAAGCGCGGCACCTTGCTGGGAGACCTCAAGGAAACGTTTGAGAACTTACGCCGGTTCCAAATCAAGCTCAACCCCGAGAAATGCGTGTTCGGAGTGCCAGCCGGCCAGCTCCTAGGCTTCCTGGTCTCCGAACGCGGCATCGAATGCAACCCGGTGAAGATCAAGGCCATCGAGAGAATGGCGATCCCCACCAAGCTTCGAGACATTCAGAAGTTCAGCGGGAGCTTAGCCTCCTTGAACCGCTTCATCAGCCGGCTCGGAGAGAAAGCTCTCCCTCTATACCGCCTCATGAAGAAGAGCACTCACTTCGAGTGGAACGACCAGGCCGACCAAGCTTTTCACGAGCTGAAGAAGATGCTGGCCATGCCGCCTGTCCTCGCGGCGCCGACTGAGAAAGAGCCCATGCTCCTCTACATCGCTGCAACCAGCCGGGTGGTCAGCACCGTCATCATAGTCCAGCGCCCAGAAGAAGGCCGAGCCCAGCCGGTCCAGAGGCCCGTGTATTATTTGAGCGAGGTGCTGTCCGCCTCAAAGCAGAACTATCCGCACTACCAGAAGATGTGTTACGGCGTGTACTTCACCGCCAAGAAGCTGAAGCCCTACTTTCAAGAGCATCCCGTCACGGTCGTATGCACCGCCCCGCTAGCCGAGATCATAGGCAGCCGTGACGCATCCGGCCGGGTGGAGAAATGGGCCATCGAGCTGGCCCCCTACACGATCTTCTACCAGCAGCGCACTGCCATCAAGTCCCAAGCACTGGCCGACTTTCTCGTTGACTGGGCCGAGACCCAGTACCTGCCACCGGCTCCCGACTCCACCCATTGGCGCATGCACTTCGACGGGTCCAAGATGTGCACCGGCTTGGGAGCCGGCGTCGTCCTTACCTCTCCGAAAGGCGACAAGCTCAGATACACGCTACAGATCCACTTTGCCGCCTCCAACAATGTGGCCGAGTACGAGGCGCTCATACATGGGCTCCGGCTTGCCAAAGAACTTGGCATTCGCCGGATCCTATGTTATGGCGACTCGGACCTGGTAGTCCAGCAATCATCCGGCGACTGGGACGCCAAGGACGCGAATATGGCGAGATACCGCTTCCTGGTCCAACAACCAAGTGGATTGATGCAAAGCCGATCAAGAAGCTGAATGGGCCGACTGCTGTGACATTCATTGCAGACATAACAGCACGGTACGGCATGCTACACAGCATCATCACCGACAATGGCACGAATTTTGCCAAAGGAGCCTTGGCACGTTTCTGCACAGCCCAAGGTATCCGGCTGGACTTAGCATCCATCGCCCACCCGCAGTCAAACGGCCAGGTCGAGCGAGCCAACGGCCTCATCC
This sequence comes from Triticum aestivum, assembly GCF_018294505.1. NCBI lineage: Eukaryota > Viridiplantae > Streptophyta > Magnoliopsida > Poales > Poaceae > Triticum > Triticum aestivum. The sequence continues at coordinate 298,451,273 of NC_057794.1, forward strand.
TCTCCGGCATCAAGCCCCGACTGGCTGTACCTCTGGAGCGCTCAGCCGGCTGTTGGCTTGATGAGCTGCCGGCTGTCCTCTGGAGTCTGCGCACTACACCAAACAAGTCAACTGGCTTCACCCCTTTCTCCCTTGTGTATGGTGCCGAGGCGGTCATCCCAACTGACATCAAATTCGACTCGCCTCGAGTAACCATGTACACAGAAGCGGAGGCCAAGGAAGCACGAGAAGACGGCGTCGACCTGCTGGAAGAAAGCCGACTGTTAGCCCTCAGCCGGTCTGCCATCTACCAGCAGGGTTTGCGCCGTTACCATAGCCGGAAGGTCAGGCCAAGATCCTTCCAAGAGGGTGATCTTGTGCTCCGACTGATCCAGCGAACAGCCGGCCAACACAAGCTCTCAGCCCCTTGGGAGGGCCCCTTCGTCATCAGCAGAGCTCTAGGCAACGACTCCTACTACCTGATCGATGCACAGAAGCCGAAGGCACGCAAGAGAGACGACTCTGGCAAGGAGTCGGAACGGCCATGGAACACCAACCTCCTTCGAAGATTTTACAGTTGAAAGGCAGTATGTATCACGCTAACTTTTGTATTAAGTACAAGACAATAGGCCCCCCGAGGAGGGCTCGGGGACTGCCATCCCTTATTTATGAATGAAAAGTATCATGCTTATGACCTTGTCGTATCATTTACTTATTCCGTCCGGCACCGAGTTCGACTAATCGGCTCGGGGACTGGCCGACTAGAGTTATGTTAGAAGTCCTACCCGCAGTCAGACAAGTAGTGTGCCGGCTCTCAAGCCTTCTCTTGCCAAAAGTCGCAGTTCGAAGAACCGGCTGTCCGGCTGGCAAGAGTTAAAGGTAGGAACGGGCGCCCACACGAAAAATGGCTGGGGACTAACGGACTAATATAACAAAAGCCGGTTTTTCTCACACCGCCGTCTGGCTACCAGAGTAGCCGGCCGGCCGGTTTCCATTCACTTCACTTTAATCCAAGAAAGCTCAAGTACTTGCCTCCCCAAAGAGGGAAGGCGGCAAAGGAAAAAGCCTAAGGATAAAAAAGCATACGCGAATGGAAACCAAACATGCACATGGTAATATTTACATAAAAATACCTCCAAGAGGCCAGCATTCAACATAGTTTGGATACACCCCCAGTGGGTGGAACTGCGAAAACTTAACAAAGATTGTTCAAAGACAACATAGCAGGAAAGATAAAGACGGCAGGTCAAGCTGGCGGAGCGACCGACGAGCCAGACTGGTTGGCGGAGACGGTCGTGCCGGCTGAAGGAGCGGCCGGCTGACAAACTTCGGCCTGGTCGCCGCCTCCTGCAGAGGGCGCGCTTCCACGCGCCTCGTTGCTGGAGGCACGGTCGGCCTGAGGTCGGCTGGTTGTTCCACCAGCCGGCTCAATGTCTTCGCCGTCCTCGTCTTCGTCTTCCTCGCCCTCGTCGCTGGAGGCAATCTCCTCCGCCGAGTCCTCGCCCACCGCTGGGTTCAGCCCGAACCACTCCTCCGGCTGAGCAACACCGTCATCATCGATTTCGGGTACGAAAACGCTGATGTCGGTGCACTCGGCGATCGTCGAAGCTCGCTGGGCGATAGCCGGCCTCACCTCCTCCAGCTCCGCATCGGCCTCCATCTGCCAAGTGCGCAGCTGGTCCAGGCTCAGCCCTGGGTACCAAGCCCAAACGAATTCCAACACCCGCCCGGCTCCGAGCCGGGCCGCTGACGCTTTCCAAGCCTCGAAGCGACCAACTGCGACTTCCAGCCAGTCGGCAGTTCGGCTTGGGGTGCGGGGGATCGTCTCGCCGGGCCATAGGGCGGCCAACACTTGTGCCCCGGCACGTTGGAGCCGGCGAAGCATCCGATGAGCCGGCTGCAACCGTGCCTGGACAGCCAGGAGCTGCTCCTCAAGGGTCCGGTTTGCATCCGGCACAATGTCGGCCCCCGCTTGACAGCGCGCCTCGCGATGGGCCTCAATGCTTTGGGCGGCGAAGGAGGAGTAGCCCGGGAAGTAATCTGCAAGAAACAACAAGCAACAGCTAAAGATAAGTCAAAAAACCCAGGCGACAAGGGGCAGGAGAAGGGCTAAGAAGGCAACTTACCGTCGATCGAGTCCTCGATCCGGCCGAAGCCTTCGTCCAGGGCTCACCGGGTCTCAGACCAGCTCGCCGCCTCGGTCTCGTACTCCGCCTTCAAGGCGGCTTCGCTTTCCTGCGCCGCCTGCAGGGCCGCTTTGTGGCTCTCCTCTTGGTCGGCCAGCTTCTTGGCTAGGCGATCCCGTTCCTGGACCAAGGCGGCGCACTCGGCCTCCTTGGTATGAAGGGCGGCCTTCGCCTCGCCGAGCTCCTTCCTCAAATCGGCGTTGGCCCCTGAAGACAAAGAAAAACCAATAAGAAAAGAGTCGTCAAGAAAGATCCGACCCGACTGCGTAGCAGTTGGCCCGAATCTCGGGGACTACACCCAGTGGGTGCGCTGACGCGCCCCCTTAGGAGACAGACAAAATCGAGTACTTACTTCGGCTGTCGGCCAGGTCGTCGGTCCGCCGGCTCAACTCCTGAGCCTGGGAGTCGAAGGCGGCAGCACGAAGGTTGTGGTATTCCTGAAAGTTTAGAAAAAAAGCAAAGTAAGGTGGCCGTCGAGAAAGATCCGACCCGACTGCGCAGCAGTCGGCCCGAATCTCGGGGACTACACCCAGTGGGTGCACTGACGCGCCCCCACGGAAGAAATTAAGAAAGCAAAGCAGCCAAGAACGAAGGACTCACCCGGATAGTGGCTCGCGTTGACAAGAACTCTTGGTTGAGCTGTTGCAGCAGGGCGGCCTGAGCTTGTAGCCGGCTCCGGACCCCTTGAGCCGCCGCATCCAGCTCGCCAGTCCCCCTGCTGGGAGTCCACTCGGACATGGCGGTGCTGGCCGCCTCCAGATCTTCCGCAGGCTGGCCTGCGCCCGCAACTCGGCGCAACTCCAGCGGAGCGGCGCCTCCCCCTGCGCGCCGGCTCGCCGCCGGCTGCACCTAGATGCCAGCTCTGTTCTCCGGCTCACCTCCGGCTGGCCCCTCTGGTGCCGCTGACGGTTGGCCGCCTTGGCCCGCTCCGGTTGGCGCCGCTAGCGGCGCTCTCCCCGCAAAGGCCACGGGGTCCTCCCCCCTCTCCAACAGCGGCGGGTCTTGGACGATCTCCTCCGCCAAAGGCAATGGGGTGTCGGGGGCTACAGCTCGGAGAGGAATGGCGAGCAGCGGAGGCTGGTTGCGCGAGCTTTCCGCCTCCGTCTCCGCGGTAGCCGCCTCCGTCTGGGCCTTGGCTGCCGCGTCGGCCTGCTCCCTCGCCGCCTGGGCGGCCGCCTTCTCCGCCGCCTCGCGCTCCTCTCGCGCTCCGCAGGCGTTCCGCTCTGTGGCCTCCCTGAGATCGGCGCGGGGGTCCACGCGGCGGGAGCTCGAAGACCCTCCAGCCGGCCCCACGACGGAGCCGCCCGGACCCCGTTCAAGGGAAAGCGGCGCCCTGTCCGGCAAGCGAGAAAAAGCTAAGAAGAATATTCGAAGAGAAAGAGAATGATGACAAGCATGCGGCAAGGCAATCAAAGACTTACGCTGAGACCGCCGTAGGCTGCTTCACCGCCTTGCGGAAGCAGGCCGCTTTCGCAGCCGCCTCGTCTCACTTGGTCACCGCGGCGGAGGCTTTGGACTTCTTCGGCCGACTGCCGAAGAGGCCTGAAGCGGCCCGGCGCTTCTGTGCACCACCACCGGCAGTCGGCGCGGTAGACGAGCCCGCGCCCTGATGGTCGGTCGCCGGCTGGCGACGCAGAGCGACTTCGGCTTTGAAATCGTCTGGCCAGTCCTCGAAGCTTGCGGTGAACTTTGAGCCTCCGGGCTCGGCGCTGTCCCCCACCACGGCGTCTTCCATGGCGGCCGCCCCCAAGTCCGGGTCGTCAACGTCATCCACCGTGCGGTCGGGGGCATACTGGCGTTCGATCCCCGCCACCCCGGCCGGCGGCGCAAGAAGAGGGTTCTGCTCAAAAGAACCGACTGGTCAGAAGCCGGCCGTCATGAAGCCGGCCGACGACAAAAAGAAGATAGAGAGAGAAGCTTACCACGGGCGGTGGATTGGCGCGGGAATACGACACCTTGCCGTATTGCCAGTCCCCGGCGAGCTTGCAGTTGGTGATGTAGTTAACCATGAGCGCCACCTCCGCGTGGGGCATTTCCCATGTGCTCAGACGGCTTGGGTCGAAGCGGCCGCTCATCTGACACATCATATGGGGCCGGCTTTGGAGAGGAACGATCCGGGGCTCCACGAAGGCGGCCACCAAGTCGGCCCCACGCATGCCTTCCGACTGAATCATCACGCGAAGCCGGGAGATGGCGGCGTTCCCGGCCGGAGACAGTGACCGGGACCGGAAGCTCCACGAGGGCTGCCTCCCAGCCGGCGGGCCGGCTACGTAAGCCGGCAGGTTGATGTAGTCTCCTTGCTCGGCGACGTTCTTCACGTAGAAATACGATCTCTGCCAGACCTTCACCGACTGGATCAGGGGGATGGGCGGGAACAGGTTGTTCTCGCTCGCCCTCCTCATGGCGATGAAGGCCCCGCAGGGGGCGGGCACGCCGGCGACGACTGTGCCGAGCTTGCTCTAGAAGAACTCTCCCCAGAGCTCCAGCGTGGGGAGCAGCCCCAAGAAGCCTTCGCAGAGGGAGACGAAGGCCGACAGCAGCATCACCGCATTGGGCATGAGGTGATGCGGCTGGAGGTTGTAGAATTCCAAGAACGAGCGCAGAAATCCGCTCGCCGGAAGGCCGAAGCCGCGCAGGCAGTGTGAGCGGAAGACGACCCGCTCGCCCTCCTCTGGTGCCGGCGAGATCTCCTTCTCCGGTGCCAGGCGGACCTGTACGCGGTCGGCGCCGGGCAGGCGCCGGGTCTGGCGAAGGAACTCCATGTGGTCTTCATGGACGTTGGAGCCGTCCCACGAGCTTGACAACGCCATGGGAGCGAGGCGGTGTAGAGACGCGACGGCGCTGAGACGGGAAGCTGCGACGGCAGCGAGAGGAAGAAGAAGAGGGTAAGGAGGGGCGGAGCGGGAGGGAGCGTGCGAACCTCTGTCGCTCTCCCTCCTCCCCCTACTTATAGGCTCACGTGGTGGAGCCGAGGAGGCGCGGCGTGGAGAAGCGTGGGGATCGATCGTGCCCACTCCCCACGTCCCGCGATTATCGAGCCTTAACGGCGAAACAAAACTGCCTCGAGAAGGCGAGCGGCCCCTGTGGGCCACGGAAGATCCACGCCCGGACCAAGGCTCGCGAGTGGCGGGCCCGGGCCTGCGGCGGCGTCCCGTCCGCGCGTGCGCTCGCAGGATCTCGCTGCCACGTGGCCGCGGGAGGGCCCGTAGTCGGTACGTGGGTTGCCCCCCCTCCTCTGAAGTCGGCTCTCTGAAGTCGGCGTGCACCCGCTAAGCCGGCTCTTCAGGATGGGAAGCTGACCAAGCTTCTCGTCCCCCTGCTCACCTCGGAGCTCGATCAGCTTCGGGGACTACTGTCGGAGTAAATAGCCATGGGTAGCCTAGCCGGCTTCCCCTGGCCCTTCTGAAAAAGTTACGAGCCCGCCCGGCTCTCAAGAATCCAAGACATGGGGCCGCCTTCCCCTAGCTGGCTGCAACCCAGACCGGCTTTCGGAAGGCGGTCCGACTTTAGCCCTCGTGAGAAGGCCGACTCCAAGGAGCCGGCCATGAGTAGGCCGACTCCAAGAAGCCGGCTCCCCATAAAGCGGTCAAGACTGTACCCACAAAGTTTGCACCCACCTAACAGCGGTGCGACGGGGCGTGGCTACAGAAAAGCCTGCCACCCCCGAATCCCGGAGCACGCCTGGCACAGTGCGCCGTACGGGGTAGGCATGACCCGTCCGGCACGACACTGTTGCCATGTAGACCCTGGCATCACCCATGACGGGCCGTCAGCGTGGCCCATAGGCGGTGGGCCCCTTTGAGCAGAGAGACGCCCGAAGGCGGCCACGCCTTCAACCAGTCGGCCCAAGACAGAACCGGCTCCCCGCAGCCGGCTTGCCACTTCCCTCGAAGAGGACGCCCCATTAAAGAGACAAGACGTGGTAAGGCTACAGCGATCGCCCGGCAGGCGGCGGTACTGTAGCCGCGCTTACCATGATGAAGCTCACGTCAACAAGATGGAGCCATAGTAACCAGCCTCCGACCAGGCCCTGGACAGTGGGGCCTGCCTGTCGACCAAGGGGCCGGTAGCCGGCGGGACCCACCAGTCGGCGGGCCCCAGCAGCCGGCGCAGAAGCCGGCGAGCGCAGTCACAGACGGCTGGGCCCAATGCCCAGTCGGATTACCATTGTACCCCCCGGGGGTAGGCCTATATAAACCCCCCGGAACACCCATGCAAAGGGTTCGACCCCCTGCTAGTTCTAGGCACCACACGAGGAGAAGAAGCAGGCTAGCCGTGCCCATCTTCCTCCTCCCACCAGACAGCTCAAGGAGCGTTGTATTGCTACTCGATTCATCTAGTGAACATGCGGAGACCCCGCAGAGCAGCAGTAGGGGTGTTATCTCCACGGAGAGCCCCGAAGCTGGGTAAGATCCGCCGGCGTGCATGTCTTCGCCTTATCCCGTTTCCAGGCATCGGCGATGTCTTACTGGCTCCCACAATGACAAGCCACCCGTTGGCATATGTCGCACCTACCACCCGACAACGATGATCGGCGCTTCAGCATTAAGCTTGAGGAGACCTTCGAAGTTGAAATGGTACACAACGACGACAAGTGTTTTTTTTCATAATTAAGCATGACTTCAACTATTTCAACGTGTAATTTTCATCTTTTACAATTCGAGTATAGCTTATCCCATGCCATGCAAGACGCTATGTCTTGGAGAGGATGGATTTTAAAGACCATGAATATTCTGAAACAAAGAAAATTCACCTAAGGACTCATTATGATATGGATTTTGAAGTAAATCTGTATAATTCTAGGAGCATAACCCATTTTGGTTGTAAAAATTGGGATGCATTTTGCAAGATGTATGGTTTTGATGAGGGTATGCTTATCACCTTGGATCTTGGTGATCCTGACATCGACCAAGACAACATGGACATTTGGGTCCTTCTTGATACGCCTCCAGTTCTACCACTATGTGAGTTTCTCAAACATAGTTAATTATTAACTAATTTATATTGTTCATTTCAGAATAGTTGAAAGCTTATTTTGATTGTTCAAACAATGTGCGGAACATGGTAGACAAAACCCACTAAACCGATGGCTCCGAGTTAACTTATCAGGAGAAAAATCATCTGGTCGGATTTTGTACTGATCTTGAGAATTACAATATCTATTGTAAAACTCCTCAACATTATGGTCAATACGTTCCACTGGTGCACGTGTTGAACTACGGTAACTACCATGGAGATACCCTGGTAAGATATTTTACTATTATGACATCCGTGCATCTTTTGCATACTTCTAAAACTAGTACATCATTGCTAACAATGAAGTTATTACTATGTTTTTCAACAGAGAATCCCAGAGGATTGTGTGCCTCATTTGATGTATTAGAATGGCAGCCTTCTTGTTTTGAACATATATCCAGGTCATCCTACGAATCTCAACTGTCCATACCGGATTTCTCAAAGTGGAGACATGCTAATCAGTAAATGGAAAAAATGTATGGACAGTCGCAAGGAGGTTCTTGGAAGCAAAAGGAAGCGAAGCGCAAGAATTGGAGACAGGATGATCTCCATTCTCCATAATGGAGAGTCAGGGTCTATATTGTTTTATGCCATTTTACCTTAAATGGGGTATTTAGGTCCTGCCTAATACTAATGATCATGTGCTAAGAACAATTAAGTAGGGTTGGTTCGATGACTATCAAGATGATGATCATATGACTTGTTATTAATAACGAGTAGAAGTTGTATGATGATGATTAGTAGGACTTGTTAGGATTAGTATTACTTTCGACAAACTCGCTACTCGTGGTCTCGAGACTTGTAATGTTCTATCTTTGTTCGGTCTTTTGAATTCGGAGACTAATATGATGAATTGTATTCGGAGACTAATCTTCTATTGTATTCGATGAATCTGTTGTTGCTGTGTGGTGCTGTCTATATTATGTCCAGTAATATATTTTGTAACCTGTGCAAATATCAGAAAAAAATCCCTAATATTCATACTAGTGTCGCACCACCAACTAGTGCGCCATTAGTAAGCCAGAGCACACTAGTGGCGCATCATCAACTAGTGCGCCATTAGTAAGCCAGAGCACATGGGTAAATATGGCCCCCTGGGAGGCATACTAATGGCGCACCGTGGGTATACTAATGGAGCACTGTGTGGTGCGCCATTAGTAAAAAATTGTAATGGCGTGATGCTAGTGGCGCACCTGTGGTGCGCCATTAGTAGGCAAAATAGGTGCGCCACTAGCAGGCCTTTTCCTAGTAGTGTGATATTACTAAAACAGATAGTCAGCCAATGTTCCTACTTTACTTTCGAAAAAGCACGTGCACCACATATAGAGAGACAGCAGGGAGTTGCTTTCTTAATGTGCTCTGGTTCATCATGTGTGGGCACTGCGCAACGAACATTTTATTATCCAAAATCTGCTTGCTCTTCTTTGGCATGTTCCTCTTCTGTTCTTCTTTAATAAGTACTCTCTCCGTTCCTAAATACAAGTCTTTGTATAGATTCCACCATGGACTACATATGGAGCAAAATGAGTGAATCTACACTCTAAAATGTATTTGGATACATCTATATGTGATCCATAGTGGAAATCTCTACCAAGACTTATATTTTGGAACATAGGGAGTATGATAGTAGTACAATATGTTCCTTGTAGTGAAGATGAGCAGGGACATTTGAAGTGTAGAGGTATATACGGTCGGTTGGTATGGACACTTTGAACTCTTCGGGCCTCTTTGATTCGTAGGATTTTGTAAACATGGGAATAGGATTTGTAGTGGCCTGCCCACTTGAATCCTATAAGAATAGCAAGGAAATGCGAGGAGTTGTGTCACCTTTTAGAGTTACACTGATATTAACAGTACCGCACCTTCAGTTGAAGAGAGCTGGTATCCGAAGCCTTTCTAGCCGTATCGGCAATACTAGCACATATATTCCAGCAAGTTCCACTTTGCTGATTTTACTCTGATGCTTATGGTTTTCCCATTATATCTACACTATGGTCTGTGTAATTGCTTTGTGTCGCACTAGAAGCAGTCCACTCTTGAAGCTAAACAACGCAATGACTTCCACTCTTGAAGCTAAACACCACAATGACTTACAAAATTGGCACCAAGGCATTGAGTGCCATTCTCGATGCAATGAAACTCATACGCTCCCCACCTGTTGATTCTTGTTCAGAATATGATCCTAATGACTATTCTAACCTCGAGGAGTCAAAGGAAGATGGCCTGTCCTATTCACCCATCAAGGTGCATGTTCTAATTTGGCAAGGTTTTATTGATTTCGCGTATCTTGCATATGTTGTCTTGTATTTCTTCTACTTTGTTGCACTGTCATCTGCTTAGTTTACTCATCATATATGTCGAGATGCCATGCCCATCCATTATTAATACATTTTCCATCTGTCATCATACCATGTTTTTCCAATCAAATGTTGTTCTTGTGCATCAGACATCAAAAAGGAAGAGGGTGATTGCCGAACCTGAAGGAGCACCATCAAAGTCCTTTAAAAACGTGGTTGTGCTAGAGAAATCAGACAGCACCCCACTTATATTGGCTGTACAATCAGTGACACAAAACGTAGGACTGACTCCAGCAGACTGTACCCATACTTCACTGGCCACACCACTAGCCACACCACACAGGACCTGCACTCCAACAAAAGGTATGCCGATTTCAGTTGCCATAGCACCAGCCGTATGATACGTCTCCAACGTATCTATAATTTTTGATTGCTCCATGCTATATTATCTACTGTTTTGGACTATATTGGGCTTTATTTTCCACTTTTATATTATTTTTGGGACTAACCTATTAACCGGAGGCCCAGCCCAGAATTGCTGCTTTTTGCCTATTTTAGTGTTTCAAAGAAACGAAATATCAAACGGAGTCCAAACGGAATAAAACCTTCGAGAACGTGATTTTCTCACCGAACGTGATCTAGGAGACTTGGACCCTACTCCAAGGAGTCAAAGAGGCGGTCACGAGGGTGGGGGCGCCCCCCTAGGGCGCGCCCCCCTGCCTCATGGGCCCCTCGGTGCTCCACCGACATACTCCTTCCTCCTATATATACCTACGTACCCCCAAACGATCAGAAGAGGAGCCAAAAACCTAATTCCACCGCGGCAACTTTTTGTATCGACGAGATCCTATCTTGGGGTCTGTTTCGGAGCTCCGCCGGAGAGGGCCGTCATCACAGAGGGCTTCTACATCACCATAGCCTCTCCGATGAAGTGTGAGTAGTTTACCTCAGACCTTCGGGTCCATAGTTAGTAGCTAGATGGCTTATTCTCTCTTTTTGGATCTCAATACAAAGTTCTCCCCCTTTCTCGTGGAGATCTATTTGATGTAATCTTCTTTTTGCAGTGTGTTTGTTGAGACCGATGAATTGTGGGTTTATGATCAAGTCTATCTATGAATAATATTTGAATCTTCTCTGAATTCTTTTATGTATGATTGGTTATCTTTGCAAGTCTCTTCGAATTATCCGTTTGGTTTGGCCAACTAGATTGGTAGCTCTTGCCATGGGAGAAGTGCTTAGCTTTGGGTTCGATCTTGCGGTGTCCTTTCCCAGTGACAGAAGGGGCAGCAAGGCACGTATTGTATCGTTGCCATCAAGGATAACAAGATAGGGTTTATTTCATATTGCATGAATTTATCTCTCTACATCATGGCATCTTGCTTAAAGCGTTACTCTATTTTTAACATAATACTCTAGATGCATGCCGGATAGCGGTCGATGAGTGGAGTAATAGTAGTAGATGCAGAATCGTTTCGGTCAACTTGTCATGGACGTGATGCCTATATACATGATCATGCCTAGATATTCTCATAACTATGCTCAATTCTGTCAATTGCTCAATAGTAATTTGTTCACCCACTGTAGAATACTTATGCTCTTGAGAGAAGCCACTAGTGAAACCTATGGCCCCCGGGTCTATTCTCATCATATCAATCTCCATCACTTTAATTTTGCTTTGCCTTTTACTTTTTACTTTGCATCTCTATACCAAAAATACCAAAAATATTATATCTATCAGATCTCACTCTCGTAAGTGACTGTGAAGGGATTGACAAGCCCTAATCGCGTTGGTTGCGAGTAGCTATCGTTTTGTGCAGGTACGAGGGACTTGAGAGTGGCCTCCTACTGGATTGATACCTTGGTTCTCAAAAACTGAGGGAAATACTTGCGCTACTCTGCTGCATCATCCCTTCCTCTTCGGGGAAAACCAACGCAAGCTCAAGAGGTAGCAAGAAGAATTTCTGGCGCCGTTGCCGGGGAGTCTACGCAAAAAGTCAACATACCAAGTACCCATCCCAATCCCTATCTCTCGCATTACATTATTTGTCATTTGCCTCTCGTTTTCCTCTCCCCCACTTCACCCTTGCCGTTTTATTCTCCCTCTCTCTCTATCGTCCCTCTCTATTTACCTCTTTTGCCCGTTTGCTCTTGTTTGCCTGTGTGTTGGATTGCTTGTTTGTCGCGATGGCTCAAGATACTACCAAATTGTGTGACTTCACCAATACCAATAATAATGATTTCCTTAGCACTCCGATTGCTCCTCTTGCCAATACTGAATCTTGTGAAATCAATACTGCTTTGTTGAATCTTGTTATGAAAGATCAATTCGCCGGCCTTCCTAGTGAAGATGCCGCTACTCATCTAAATAGCTTCGTTGATTTATGTGATATGCAAAAGAAAAGAGATATCGATAATGATGTCGTTAAATTGAAGCTATTTCCTTTTTCGCTTAGAGATCGTGCTAAAGCTTGGTTTTCGTCTTTGCCTAAAAATAGTATTGATTCTTGGAACAAGTGCAAAGATGCTTTTATCTCTAAGTATTTCCCTCCCGCTAAGATCATCTCTCTTAGAAACGATATTATGAACTTTAAACAACTTGATCATGAACATGTTGCACAAGCTTGGGAGAGAATGAAATTAATGATACGTAATTGCCCTACTCATGGTTTGAATATGTGGATGATTATACAAAAAATTTATGCCGGATTGAATTTTGCTTCTAGAAATCTTTTAGATTCGGCCGCGGGAGGTGCTTTTATGGAAATCACTTTAGGAGATGCTACTAAACTCCTAGATAATATTATGGTTAATTATTCTCAATGGCATACTGAAAGAACTTCTAATAAAAAAGTGCATGCGATAGAAGAAATCAATGTGTTGAGTGGAAAGATGGATGAACTTATGAAATTATTTGCTACTAAGAGTGTTTCTTCTGATCTTAATGATATGCCTTTGTCTACTTTGATTGATAATAACAATGAATCTATGGATGTGAATTTTGTTGGTAGGAATAATTTTGGTAACAACGCTTATAGAGGGAATTTTAATCCTAGGCCATATCCTAGTAATCCTTCTAATAATTATGGGAATTCCTACAACAACTCTTATGGAAATTATAATAAGACACCCTCTGAATTTGAGAATTTTGTTAAAGAGTTTATGAATTCACAAAAGAATTTTAATGCTTCGCTTGAAGAGAAATTGCTTAAAGTTGATGATTTGGCTAGGAATGTTGATAGAATTTCTCTTGAGGTTGATTCTTTAAAGCTTAGATCTATTCCTCCTAAGCATGATATCAATGATTCTCTCAAAGCCATGAGAATTTCCATTGATGAGTGCAAGGAAAGAACCGCTAGGATGCGTGCTTCCAAAGATGCCTTTATTAAAGCGTGTTCTTCCAATTCCTATCAAAATCAAGATGAAGATCTAAAAGTTATTGATGTGTCTCCTGTTAAATCTTTGTTTTGCAATATGAATCTTGATGAAACTGAATATGATCTTCCTTTACCTAGAAGGCGTTCTAAAAATTTGGAGTATTTAGATCTTTATGATGAAATTGATGAAAGTGGGATTGAAAGAAATAAAAATCTAGATGTTTCTAAACCCACTATATTAGATTTCAAGGAATTTAATTATGAAATTTGCTCTTTAATTGATTGTATTTCCTTGTTCCAATCCGTGCTAAATTCTCCACATGCTTATAGTCAAAAGAAAGCCTTCACCGAACATATTATTGATGCCTTGATGCAATCTTATGAAGAAAAACTTGAGTTGAAAGTTTCTATCCCTAGAAAACTCTATGATGAGTGGGAACCAACTATTAAAATTAAAATTAAAGATCATGAGTTTTATGCTTTGTGTGATTTGGGTGCTAGTGTCTCCACTATCCCCAAAACTTTGTGTGATTTGCTAGATTTCCGTAATTTTGATGATTGCTCTCTAAACTTGCATCTTGCAGATTTTCTACTATTAAGAAACCTACGGGAAGAATTAATGATGTTCTTATTGTTTCAAATATAAATTATGTGCCCGTAGATTTCATTGTTCTTGATATAGGTTCCAATCCTTCTTGCCCTATTATTCTTGGTAGACCTTTCCTTAGAACGGTTGGTGCGATTATTGATATGAAGGAAGGGAATATTAGATTTCACTTTCCATTAAAAAAGGGCATGGAACACTTTCCAAGAAATAAAATAAAATTGTCATATGAAACTATCATGAGAGACACTTATGGATTGCCTACCAAATGTGGCAATACCTAGATCTATCCTCGCTTTTATGCCTAGCTAGGAGCGTTAAACGATAGCGCTTGTTGGGAGGCAACCCAATTTTATTTTTATTCCTTGCTTTTTTCTCCTGTTTAGTAATAAATAAATTATTTAGCCTCTGTTTTGGTTGTGTTTTTTGTGTTTAATTAGTGTTTGTGCCAAGTAGAACCGTCGGGAAGACTTGGGGAAAGTCTTGTTGAACTTGCTGTAAAAAACAGAAACTTTAGCGCTCACGAGAACTGCTTTCATTTTTATTTGGAGAGTGATCTTTAGTTAATTATTTTTGCAGATGATTAATAAATAAATTCCTCACGTCCATAAATTTATTTTAAAAATTTTGGGGTTCCAGATATTGTGCTAGCTACATATTACTACAGACTGTTCTGTTTTGACAGATTCTGTTTTTCGTGTGTTGTTTGCTTATTTTGATGAATCTATGGTTAGTAAAATAGTTTATAATCCATAGAGAAGTTGGAATATAGTAGGTTTAACACCAATATAAATAAATAATGAGTTCATTACAGTACCTTGAAGTGATTTTTGTTTTCTTTCGCTAACGGAGCTCACGAGTTTTCTACTTTAAGTTTTGTGTTGTGAAGTTTTCAAGTTTTGGGTGAATTCTTGTGATGGATTATGGAACAAGGAGTGGCAAGAGCCTAAGCTTGGGGATGCCCATGGCACCCCCAAGATAATCCAAGGACACCAAAAAGTCAAAGCTTGGGGATGCCCCGGAAGGCATCCCCTCTTTCGTCCACTTCCATCGGTAATTTACTTGGAGCTATATTTTTATTCACCAACATGATATGTGTTTTGCTTGGAGCTTCTTGTATTATTTGTGTCTTTGGTTGTTAGTATGCCACAATAATCCTTGCTGTACACACCTTTTGAGAGAGCCATACATGAATTAGAATTTGATAGAATACTCTATGTGCTTCACTTATATCTTTTTGAGCTAAGTAGTTTTGCTCTATGTGCTTCACTTATATCTTTTTGAGCTAAGTAGTTTTGCTCTATGTGCTTCACTTATATCTTTTTGAGCTAAGTAGTTTTTCTCTATGTGCTTCACTTAGATATTTTTAGAGCACAGTGGTGGATTTGTTTTAAAGAAACTATTGATCTCTCATGCTTCACTTAAATTATTTTGAGAGTCTTAATAGCATGGTAATTTGCTTAATAATAACATGCTTGGTATTCAAGATTTGTGAAACTTTGTTTTGAGTGTGTTGAATACTAAGAAAAGTTGGATGCTTGATAATTGTTTTGAGATGTGGAGGTAGTAATATCAAAGTCATGCTAGTAGAGTAATTGTGAATTTGAGAAGTGCTTGAGTTAAAGTTTGCAAGTCCCGTAGCATGCACGTATGGCAAATGTTATGCAACAAATTTGAAACATGAGGTGTTATTTGATTGTCCTCCTTATGAGTGGCGGTCGGGGACGAGCGATGGTCTTTTCCTACCAATCTATCCCCCTAGGAGCATGCACGTAATACTTTGGTTTTTGATGGCTTGTAGATTTTTGCAATAAGTATATGAGTTCTTTATGACTAATGTTGAGTCCATGGCTTATACGCACTCTCACCCTTCCATCATTGCTAGCCTCTACGGTACCGTGCATTGCCCTTTCTCACATCGAGAGTTGGTGCAAACTTCTCCGGTGCATCCAAACCCCGTGATATGATACGCTCTGTCACACATAAACCTCCTTATATCTTCCTCAAAACAACCACCATACCTACCTATTATGGCATTTCCATAGCCATTCCGAGATATATTGCCATGCAACTTTCCACCATCCAGTTTATCATGACACATTCATCATTGTCATATTGCTTAGCATGATCATGTAGTCGACATAGTATTTGTGGCAAAGCCACCGTTCATAATTTTTTCATACTTGTCACTCTTGATTCTTTGCATATCCCGGTACACCACCGGAGGCATCCATATAGAGTCATACCTTGTTCTAATATCGAGTTATAATCATTGAGTTGTAAATAAATAGAAGTGTGATGATCATCATTCAATAGAGCATTGTCCAAAAAAAAGAGAAAGGCCAAAGAAAAAAAGAAGGCCCCAAAAAAAAAAAGGGGGCAATGCTACTATTCCTTTTTTCCACACTTGTGCTTCAAAGTAGCACCATGTTCTTCATATAGAGAGTCTCTTGAGTTATCACTTCCATATACTAGTGGGAATTTTCATTATAGAACTTGTCTTGTATATTCCAACAATGGGCCTCCTCAAGTGCCCTAGGTCTTCGTGAGCAAGCAAGTTGGATGCACACCCACTTAGTTTCTTTTGTTGAGCTTTCATACATTTATAGATCTAGTGCATCCGTTGCATGGCAATCCCTACTTCTTGCATTAACATCAATCGATGAGCATCTCCATAGCCCATTGATTATCCTCGTTGATGTGAGACTTTCTCCTTTTTGTCTTCTCCACATAAACCCCATCATTATATTCTATTCCACCCATAGTGCTATATCCATGGCTCACACTCATGTATTGCGTGAAAGTTTATGAGTTTGAAATTATTAAGGTATGAAACAATTGCTTGGCTTGTCATCGAGGTTGTGCATGATGAGAGAATTCTTGTGCGACAAAAATGGAGCATGAATAAACTATATGATTTTGTAGGGATGAACTTTCTTTGGCCATGTTACTTTAAGAAAACATAATTGCTTTGTTGGTTTGCTTGAAGTATTATTATTTTTATGTCAATATGAACTTTTGTCTTGAATCTTCCTAATCTGATTATTCATACCACAATTAAGAAGATTTGCATTGAAATTATGCCAAGTAGCACTCCGCATCAAAAATTCTCTTTTTATCAGTTACCTACTCGAGGACGAGCAGGAATTAAGCTTGGGGATGCCTGATACGTCTCCAACGTATCTATAATTTTTGATTGCTCCATGATATATTATCTACTTTTTTGGACTATATTGGGCTTTATTTTCCACTTTTATATTATTTTTGGGACTAACCTATTAACCGAAGGCCCAACCCAGAATTGCTGTTTTTTTGCCTATTTCAGTGTTTCGAAGAAACGGAATATCAAACGGAGTCCAAACGGAATGAAACCTTCGGGAACGTGATTTTCTCACCGAACGTGATCCAAGAGACTTGGATCCTACACCAAGGCATCAGAGAGGCAGTCACGAGGGTGGGGGACGCCCCCCCTAGGGCGCGCCCCCTGCCTCGTGGGCCCCTCGGAGCTCCACCGACGTACTTCTTCCTCCTATATATACCTACGTACCCCAAAACGATCAGAACAGGAGCCAAAAACCTAATTCCACCGCGCAACTTTCTGTATCCACAAGATCCCATCTTGGGGCATGTTCCGGAGCTCCGCCGGAAGAGGGCCGTCATCACGGAGGGCTTCTACATCATCATAGCCCCTCCGATGAAGTGTGAGTAGTTTACCTCAGACCTTCGGGTCCATAGTTAGTAGCTAGATGGCTTCTTCTCTCTTTTTGGATCTCAATACAAAGTTCTCCCCCTCTCTCGTGGAGATCTATTCGATGTAATCTTCTTTTTGCGGTGTGTTTGTTGAGATCGATGAATTGTGGGTTTATGATCAAGTCTATCTATGAATAATATTTGAATCTTCTCTAAATTCTTTTATGCATGATTAGTTATCTTTGCAAGTCTCTTCAAATTATCCGTTTGGTTTGGCCGACTAGATTGGTAGTTCTTGCCATGGGAGAAGTGCTTAGCTTTGGGTTCGATCTTGCGGTGTCCTTTCCCAGTGACAGAAGGGGCAACAAGGCACGTATTGTATCGTTGCCATCGAGGATAACAAGATGGGTTTATTTCATATCGCATGAATTTATCTCTCTACATCATGTCATCTTGCTTAAGGCGTTACTCTTTTTAACTTAATACTCTAGATGCATGCTAGATAGCGGTCGATGAGTGGAGTAATAGTAGTAGATGCAGAATCGTTTCGGTCTACTTGTCACGGACGTGATGCCTATATACATGATCATGCCTAGATATTCTCATAACTATGCTCAATTCTATCAATTGCTCAACAGTAATTTGTTCACCCACCGTAGAATACTTATGCTCTTGAGAGAAGCCACTAGTGAAACCTATGGCCCCCGGGTCTATTCTCATCATATCAATCTCCATCACTTTAATCTTGTTTTGCGTTTTACTTTGCCTTTTACTTTTCACTTTGCATCTCTATACCAAAAAATACCAAAAATATTATATCTATCAGATCTCACTCTCGTAAGTGTCCGTGAAGGGATTGACAACCCCTAATCGCGTTGGTTGCGAGTAGCTATGTTTTTGTGTAGGTATGAGGGACTTGAGCGTGGCCTCCTACTGGATTGATACCTTGGTTCTCAAAAACTGAGGGAAATACTTACGCTACTCTGCTGCATCATCCCTTCCTCTTTGGGGAAATCCAACGCAAGCTCAAGTGGTAGCACCGTACCACAGAAATATCCCACTCCAGCAAAAAGTACAGCAAGTCCACCAGCCGACGACCTATCCCAACTGCAGAGACAGCCAATTCCTGCAGATTGGAACCCCATTCCAGTTATTCCCAGTTTAAAAGACAATGATTTCAATGTTGTTAGGGACTACGTGCATATATTCCCATCATGGGAAGATTATAGTGAAGACAAACACCATTTTCACATCTTTCCATCCCACTTACGTGTAAGTGCTATTATTCATGGTGATTATTTTCCTATTTTCTGTTGATTGAACACATCAATGATTTACATTACATTGTTGTAAGTAGGCAAGGGTCAATCTGGATAGTCATGACGAGCAAAGCTTGCTTGCGCTTTTCAAGGAAGCATTGCAGCAGTATTGGTGTTACCTGAGGAAATCACACTTTGATGGCAAGTCTATAAACGAATTTCTGGTGAAGTCTCCTGTGCTAAATTTAGAAGACATTGAATGGAAAAACCTTGTTATACACTGGTCCCGTTCCGAGGATGAGGTACTGTCTATAATATTGCATGACAATTTGAACTTCTACTTTTCTGCATGTGCCTTATGGATCTTTTTTGCAGGAAATCTGCTCGAAAAAGAATTCCGGTTTGAAAATAATGACAGGATATCGCAAATATGTTGCCCGCTACTTTGCTCTTGTTAGTACATGTTATCCTGTATCACTGTACTTGCATACATACCTGGTTCATTATGTGACAACAGTATGCATGATAGCTTGCTTATCAATTGTTCGCTCCAAATTATCTGATCTGTATGAATGGTTACATTAGTGTAGAATATATCCAATGCCAATGAATTTTTTAGCTCTACATTGTTCTTGTAAGTACATGTTGTCCTTTATCAGTGTACTTATATTGACAGGTAGTTGTTCATGTACCATCACTCTGCATCTTATTTTCCTTTGCCCTCCATTTTCTACACATAAGATCTATATTTACTCTTACCATAAGGTTGGATAACACCCATGGTACTGAAGAAGTTTAGCTCTGCATTACTCTTGGCTGTACCTTTTGCCTATATTGTTGTACTTACATTTATAGCTACTTGGGTATGTAGCATCACTCTTGATCTTATCTTAAATATTCTCCATTTTTTCTTATATTGTCACATCTATATTTACTCTTAACAAAATGTAGAATAAAGGCAATGCTTATGAAGAAGATTCTATGGTAAACTTCTTGAATTGCCCCCCCCCCCATCAGCATGGACAAGGGCTTTATAGAGCCTGCCTTCACCAATAATGTAAGTTTGTCCTTCTCAAGCCTTCAAACTTTGTTGTGTATATTTGGTTAGGCATGACTGCAACAACTGTTTATTTTTGGTGTTTGCATTAAATTGCATGTTTAAAGTTTATTATGTAGTTCATAAACAAAAGTTTGTCCTTCTCAATTTAAGTTTTCAGTTGTACAACCAAGTTCCTTCTTCATACCATGTAAATTAAACTATACAGAGCAAGTGATCTTCTTTTGCACTGCATGTATGCTTCTGTTCTTGATCCATAATCCAGTGGTGTGCTGAACCTACCCACTACAGCACAATGTCATATTCTGCAATGTCTTAACTATGAACAATGTCATATCATTCTACTATTATTTAAATTGTCTCTTTATTTGCCAATCTAAAATGGGATAAATTGACAGCACACTAACCATTGATACTTATGAGTTCTTGATCTGTAATCGAGTGGTGTCGTGAAGCTTACAACTCCTTCACAATGTAATTTCCTGCCATGTCTTGACCTAAACAATACCATATTGTGTTAATGCAATTTTAAACTGTGTCACTTTATTGGTTAGTAAGAAATGTGATGAATTGTCAGCACTGATACTTTTATGTGCAAAACATGTCATCTGTCTGCTTGTTTATCTTTCAGAGTGAGGAGGATATAAGTGTTAAACAAGGGCAGTCTCAGCAGCTTGCTCAGCTGCTTGCGCTGCAGCTCCCCAACAGGGCTAACCTTTCTTGAACTCTATTGAAGTGTTTTGTATATTATTTTGTCGGCGTGTTTAGTTGCACTGGTGGCGATCTTTGATGCCCTGTGTATGTAATCTGTTGTCTGCTTGTGCTTTATTATCATAGTGGCGAACTTTGCTGCCCAGTGGATGTAATATGTCGTAATTTCTTTATTGTATAGTCTAGGTTTTTTCTTATTCACGATGCTGCAGTTATTTTACTGTATATATATCCTGTCTTCATAGTAAACCAGCCAAACCATAAAATTACGGTACATAATCAGGCCGTCGTGTAATCACGATGTATGATCCGCATCATGGGCCCCATCATCTTGGTCCGTTAGAAGGCCTGAAACGTGCCGAACAGCTCCCGGGCCGGCAGCAGCCCGCAATGGACCACGGCCCATGATTGTGCCAATCAAATCACGGGCTTTTAACAGGCCAAAATTGTCTCGGTCCTTGTTTGGCCCAATCAGATTATCGGCTGCTAGTAGGCCGGATGCAAACCGGGTCGTAGTTAGGCCCAACTATAAGACGGGATTTTAACAAGCTGAAATTAATATAGGGCCGAAATGTTAAACGGGCCCTTAACAGGCCGAAACTAATATCAGGCTGAATTACTAAATGGCCCTTTAGCAAGTGGGCCCAAAAGCATAGCATCTAGTTGACGGGCCGAATCTAATATTGGCCATAATTTAGCCCAAAGCCTCTTAAAGGGCCGGACCTAATCTGGGCCGTAATTTAGCCCAGAATGTGGTAGGCTTTTAACGGGCCGTATCTCATATGGGCCATTGTTAGGCCCGGAACGTGGCAGGCCATTAATGGACCGGATCAAATATGGGCCGGCATTTGGCCCAAAACATGGCAGCCAGTTAATGGGCCGGCCTACTAGGGTCCTCAAAATCTTGTGGGCCTACAGCTGGGCCGACCCATTAATGTCGGCAAATCTCGTGGGCCTTTAGCTGGGCCGGCCCATTATGGTCCACAAAAATCTTGTGGGCCTTCACCTGGGCCGGCCCATTATGGCCCGCAAGAATCTTGTGGGCCTTTACCCAGGCCGGCTCATTATGGCTCGCAAAATCTTGTGGGCCTTTAGCTGGGCCATCCCATTATGGTTCGCAAAATCTCATGGGCCTTTAGCTGGGTCGGCCCATTATGGTCTGCAAAATCTTGCGGGCCTTTAGTTGGGTTGGCCCATTTAAACTTTATGGGCCACTTTTGGGCCGGTCCACGTGTCAACATATCATAGGCGCATCTCGCCCATTGGATGAGTGACACCTGTGCCAACGCGGAGCTGACACGTGTTTCTGTCAGCCAATTAGAATTTTACACGTGGAAAATTGGTCCGGGCTATTAACGGGTTATCGGATCCAAAACCAGACCCGATAGTGTTCCGTTACGGTGGATGCCACATGTCGGTCACCCTTGACGAAACCACTTTTGTGACACGCGATTTATCGTCATGGAAGTGGACACTTCCGTGATGATAATTTTGGTAATGTCATGTAACACTTCTACGATAGCACAGGTATGACTATCTTGATTCTGTCATAAAATTGTCATGGATGTACATGCATGACAGAAAACGTGACCTACTGTGACAAACACGTATCATCACGGAAGTGTATTTTTTTGTAGTGCTAGTCACAACTCTAACAACATTTTCATTTTTCTTATTATCTAATTCATTGATCAAATCATTCTGAGCTTTAAGTACTTGTTCCACTTGAGTGGTAACCATAGAAGCATGTTTACTAATAAGTTTAAGTTCACCTTTAACTCTAGACATATGATCACTCAAGTGTTCAATCATATAAGCATTGTGTTTCAATTGTCTACCAACATAAGCATTGAAGTTTTATTGTTTAACAATAAAATTATCAAACTCATCCAAGCATTGGCTAGCAGACTTATTATGAGGAATATCACCTTCATCAAATCTATAGAGAGAATTTACCTTTACTACCTGCGTCGGGTTATCAAGACCATGTATTTCTTAAATAGGTGATAAATTCTTAACATCTTCAGCTTTAATACCTTTTACTTTCATAGATTTCTTTGCCTCTTGCATATCTTCAGGAATGAGAAATAGAATACCCCTTTTCTTCGGAGTAGGCTTAGGAGTTGGTTCAGGAAGTGTCCAATCATTTTCATTACTCCACATATTATTCAATAGCAATTCATCTTGATCAACAATTCTTTCCCTGAAAACACAACTAGCACAACTATCCAGGTGGTCTCTGGAAACATTGGTTAGTCCATTATAAAAGATATCAAGTATTTCTTTTTTCTTGAGAGGATGATCAGGCAAAGCATTAAGTAATAGGATAAGCCTCCCCCAAGCTTGTGGGAGACTCTCTTCTTCAATTTGTACAAAATTATATATTTCCCTTAAGGCAGCTCATTTCTTATGAGCGGGGACATATTTAGCAGAGAAGTAATAAGTCATATCCTGGGGACTACGCACACAACCAAGATCAAGAGAATTAAAGCATGTTTTAGCATCACCCTTCAATGAGAACGAAAATAACTTAAGGATAAAGTTATAATGAGTTTTCTCATCATTAGTGAACAGGGTGGCTATATCATTTAATTTAGTAAGATGTGCCACAACAGTTTCAGACATAGCCATAAAAAGGATCATATTCAACCAAAGTAATTAAGTCAAGATCGACAGAGAAATCATAATCCTTATTAGAGATACAGACAGGTGAAGTAGCAAAAGCAGGGTCATGTTTCATTCTAGTATTCAAGGATTTTTCTTTCAGCTTAGCTATCAGTTTCTTAAGATCATATCTATCTTTGCAAGCTAAAAACTCTCTAGCAGTTTCTTCATCCATAACATAACCCTCAGGCACAACAAGCAATTCATATCTAGGGGGAGAATCTTCACCACACTTTCATCAATATTATCAGTTTCAATAATTTCATTCTCTCTAGTGGCACAGTATTACCAAGCATAAAAGTTTGTTCAAAAAATAATTCCAATGATGTTGGGAAATAAAATAAAGTTGTGATGGTACAAAAAAGTAGTTTATTGAAAAATGAATTTACCATGGAATGATGAACAATGGAAACATGAGGTATGTACGAAACTAAGCTTGCCATGGTCGATAATAAATAAATTGACATGTTAGAAAAAAACCAAAATTGTCATAGTAATAAAATAATGTTTGCCATCAGGGACATATAAAAAACAATTTGCCATGGTGTGGTAGTATAATTGCCATATTTAAAAAAAATTGCCAGGGTACTCAAAATAAATTTGCCATCATGAAACTAAAGGAAAAAAGGAATTTGCCATGGTCCAGAACTATAATTTTCCACGGTACAAATTATAACATTTTCCAACGTACGAAAAATATTGCCATCATAAAATTTGAAGGGGAAAAAGAATTTTCCATGACCAAAAAAATTAACTTGCCATGGTAAAAATAATAAAACTGCCATCATGAAAACTAAGAAAAATGGGAGTACCATGGCAAATTCTTTTGGAAGGAAAACATTTTATCTTTATTTTTTCATGAACAAAGTAGAAACAAAGTTAAAAATGATAATTGCCATGTTTTATAGGATAACATGGCAAAAGGGATATGCAATGGGCATATCGGTTGCCAAGGTTGAAAATATGGAAAATTTAGAAATTTGTTCTCTAACAAACACATGTCATTTTTTTTAATTGTTACATTTGCATTTTTTTGGAAATCCTGCTCACTGTAGATATAACAAAAATATGGGAATTGTTCGTTGAATGGGGTCAACCCAATAATGAAATCCTTCGACAGTCTAGCCAAATCACCAAACCCAACCTTAATTTTCTTGCCAATCATGTGACCCATCACTAAATATGCAAGTTCAAAGATCTCGCCATGAAGGGAATTCAGAGATTCATGTTCTTGGTCCATTTGCCCGTGGAGACGCACCAAGAAGATTGTGAACCGCCTCTGCGCACACGGTGCGCTCCATCTCTTCCTAGGTTGTAGCTGGGGTCATCGCCTCTTCCTCCATCACCTCTGAAAGTGCGGGTTTACTCCCAGAGGGGGTGAATGGGAGTTTTTTAGAAATTTGTCAAACTCAGATGAATTTGACGAAGATCAGAGTGAAGAAATAGAAATGTAAGGCAATTAATTCATCACAGTAGAAGAAATCATGCATACAAGATACATATAGGTGAAGACATGCAATCATACAAGCATAAAAGCATGAGAAGATGAACTATAGAAATGACAAACAACATGATGAAAGTCTCCAGTTCAAATTCTTCAGAGGATAGAACACAAATTCTTCAGCAGTGGAAATACGTAAGGTAAGGGTGGGAATTTGAAACCAAGTAGGTTCGACGAAGACACAACGATTTGGTAGATCAGTTCCAGTTGTTGTATCAACTGTACGTCTGGTTGAGGTGGCTGAGACGAACTCAGAGGACACTTAGTCCTCACTCAGACCTCGCCCAATCACTCGTTGTAAATATTCAAGGTAGACTTCCAAAACCTTCACAGACTTGTTCACCAGCACACCACAATTACTCTTGGGTGCTCAGAATATAATGCCTAACCGTTTGGAAGAATGTCAGTCTTCAAAGCTAATAGGCGTTGGACCACACAGATCAATCTCTTCAGTGGTGCTCAATCAGTTTGGCTCTAGTTGGGTTTTTCCTCACTTAGGTTTCTCTCAAAGTCGTGAGAGGATCGGTTGCTCTCAAATGACAAAGTGTCAAGTTTTCTCAAGAGCAACCAACCAACAAGTGGTTGTGGGGTGGCTATTTGTGGCCAGGGCAACCAGAGATGAATTGTCCTAAATGCCCTTCTCAGACATGACCGTTGTCAGGATAAGGATCAACTCGATAGCTGGCACACAGCGCAACAACAGTCAGAAAATTGAACTCTCAACTTTGTCGGGGCACTCAATTTCCTCACGATAGGTAGATCGCACTAGCGAAATCCTAACTCCTTAGCGTGACCAAATTCGTCAGCAACCAGATGAACTTCGTCACTGTCGCTAGCAAAGTCGTCAGCTTTTCTGCAGATTTCCAAAGGCTTCACTCGAAGCGACTTGTGTATGTATAGATTTGAGCATCACTTTGGAAATGTGAACTATGATTCACCTAGTGAAGTAAATATGCCCTAGAGGCAATAATAAAGTTGTTATTTTATATTTCCTTATTCATGATAAATGTTTATTATTCATGCTAGAATTGTATTGACCTGAAACCTTAATACATGTGTGAATACATAGGCAAAACACTGTGTCCCTAGTGAGCCTCTACATGACTACCTTGTTGATCAAAGATGGTTAAGGTTTCCTAACCATGGACATGAGTTGTCATTTGATAACAGGATCACATCATTAGGAGAATGATGTGATGGACATGACCCATCCGTTAGCTTAGCATATTAATAGTTCAGTTTTATTTCTATTGCTTTCTTCATGTCAAATAGATATTCCTTCAACTATGAGATTATGCAACTCCCGGATATCGGAGGAATACCTTGTGTGCTATCAAACGTCACAACGTAACTGGGTGATTATTGATGTCTGCTAGAACTACGTTGATATTTCCCCAAGGAGGAAGGGATGATGCAGCACAACGACGGTAGGTATTTCCCTCAGTGATGAGACCAAGGTTATCGAACCAGTAGGAGAACCAAGCAACACTATGTAAATAGCACCTGCACACAAATAACAAATACTCGCAACCCGGCGTGTTAAAGGGGTTGTCAATCCCTTTCGGGTAACGGTGCCAGAAATTGGCAAACGGACATGAGAGAGTTGTAATAATTGATAGATCGAACGCCAAATATAATAAATTGCAATAAGGTATTTTTGTATATTTGAGTTTAATAAATCTAAAAATAAAAGTAAAGGAAAATAGATTGCAAAGGCAAATATATTAAAGAAGAGACCCAGGGGCCATAGGTCTCACTAGTGGCTTCTCTCGAGAAAAATAGCAAACGGTGGGTAAAAAATTACTGTTGGGCAATTGATAGAATTTAAATAGTCATGACGATATCCAGACAATGATCGTTACATATGCATCACGTCCAAGATTAGTAGACCGACTCCTGTCTGCATCTACTACTATTACTCCACACATCGACTGCTATCCAGCATGCATCTAGTGTATTAAGTTCATGGAGAAACGGAGTAATGCAATAAGAACGATGACATGATGTAGAAAAGATCTATTTATGTAGAAATAGACCCCATCTTGTTATCCTTAATGGCAACTATACATACGTGTCGGTTCCCCTTCTGTCACTGGGATCAAGCACCACAAGATCGAACCCATCACAAAGCACCTCTTCCCATTGCACGATAAATAGATCAAGTTGGCCAAACGAAACCCAAATATCAGAGAAGAAATACGAGGCTATAATCAATCATGCATATAAGAGATCAAGAAGACTCAAATAACTTTCATGGATAAAAAGAGATAGATCTGATCATAAACTCAAAGTTCATCAGATCCCAACAAACACACCGCAAAAGAATTACATCATATGGATCTCCAAGAGACCATTGTATTGAGAATCCAACGACAGAGAGGAAGCCATATAGCTACTAAGTACCGACCCGAAGGTCTACAAAAGACTACTCATGCATCATCGGAGAGGCACCAATGGAAGTGGTGAACCCCTCTATGATGGTGTCTAGATTGGATCTGGTGGTTTTGGACTCTGCGGCGACTAGAATTGATTTTCGTTGACTCTCCTAGCGTTTCTAGAATATTGGGGTATTTGTATAGTAAAGAGGCGGTCCGGGGGGGCACCCGAGGTGGGCACAACCCACCAGGGCGCGCCTGGGCCTCCAGGCGCGCCCTGGTGGGTTGTGCTCCCCTCGGAGCAGCCCCAGGTGCTTCTTCGGCCCATTGGATGTCTTCTGGTCCAAAAAAATCCACAAAAGTTTTGCTACGTTTGGACTCCACTTGGTATTGATTTCCTACGATGTGGAATGCTGCCTAACATGTCATCTCATTTTCTTTTCTTTGTAGCATGGACATTTGGACTTTTATATGATTCGAAGCAATAGTCTAGTTTTGACATGAGACTTAAATACTCAAGCATATCAACAAGCAACCATGTCTTTCAAAATATCAACGCTAAAATAAGTTATCCCTAGCCCATCATGCTCAATCATTGATCCATTCATGAAACACACTCACATATTAACTACACCCAATGCTCAAGTACGATCATAGTACCCCCTAGTTGGTGCTTTATAAGAGAAGATGGAGACTCAGATTAAAAATAAAAATTGCATAGAGTAAAAGAAAGGCCCTTCACAAAGGGAAGTGGGTATTTGTAGAGGTGCCAGAGCTCAAAACGAAAATTGAGAGATAAAAATATTTTGAGAGGCATACTTCTCCCACCAACGAAAACGACTTAGAGTTCCCAACACTTTCCATGCTAGATATATCATAGGTGGTTCCCAAACAAAAATTAAAGTTTATTCATTCTTCGACCATACTTTCACTTTCCATGGCTAACCGTATCTAGGGGTGCCTTTCATACCAACACTTTCCAAGGAATTTATTATTTGACAACATAAAGTAAATTCATTTTTCATTTTGGGACTGGGCATCCCTAATACCTTTGCCTTAGTCTCGTGCAATGACAAGTGAATAAACACTCATCATGAGAATAACACATCTAGCATGGAAAATATTAGCGACCCCTCACCACCTCGCGAGCGATACGAGCACACAAAAGAGAAATTTATTTTGAATATTAGAGATGGCACATACAAATTTGCTTAGAACGGCAAAAGAATACCGCATATAGGTAGGTATAGTGGAGTCATATGGCAAAACTGGTTTAAAGTATTTTGGATGCAGAAGAAGTGATCATACCTAATGCAAAATGAAGGCTACCAAAAGATTGAGAAGCGACCAACCAAGAAATGAATAATATCATAAGCGAGCATTAAGCATAATTAACACCAAATAATGCACCACAAGTAGGATGTAATTTCATTGCATGACTATTGACTTTCGTGCTTGCATAGTGATATGTCTCCAATGTATCTATATTTTTTGATTGTTCCATGATATTATATTATCTATCTTGGATGTTTTATATGAATTTATATGCTATTTTATATGATTTTTGGGACTAACTTATTAACCTAGAGCCCAGTGCCAGTGCCAGTTTCTGTTTTTCCTTGTTTTTGAGTTTCACAAGAAAGGAATATCAAACGGAGTCCAATTGACCTGAAACTTTACGACGATTGTTTTTTGACCAAACGAAGCCCACGGAGTACCGGAGATGCACCAGGGGAGTCTCGAGGCCTCCACAAGGGTGGAGGGTGCCCCCATCCCCTAGGGCATGCCCTCCAACCTTGTGGGCCCCTCGTGGACTCCCCTCACTTGTTCTTGATGCCAACACCTCTTATATATGCCCAAATCTCCAGAACAGAACCTAGATCGGGAGTTCCGCCACCGCAAGCCTCTATAGCCACGAAAAACCAATCGGGAGCCCGTTCCGGCACCCTGCCAGAGGGAGAAACCATCACCGGTGGCCATCTTCATCATCCCGTCACTCTCCATGACGAGGAGGGAGTAGTTCACCCTTGGGGCTGAGGGTATGTACCAGTAGCTATGTGTTTGATCTCTCTCTCTCTCTTGTTCTTGATTTCGCACGATCTTGATGTACTGCAAGCTTTGCTATTATAGTTGGATCTTATGATGTTTCTTCCCCTCTACCTTCTTGTAATGGATTGAGTTTTCCCTTTGAAGTTATCTTATCAGATTGAGTCTTTACAGATTCGAGAACACTTGATGTATGTCTTGCATGTGCTTACCTATGGTGACAATGGGATATTCACGTGATCTACTTGATGTATGCTTTGGTGATAAACTTGCGGGTTCTGTGACCTTGTGATCTTATGCATAGGGGTTGGCACACGTTTTCGTCTTGACTCTCCGGTAGAAACTTTGGGGCACTCTTTGAAGTTCTTTGTATTGGTTTGAATAGATGAATCTGAGATTGTGTGATGCATATCGTATAATCAAACCCGTGGATACTTGTGGTGACATTGGAGTATGTAGGTGACATTAGTGTTTTGGTTGATGTGTGTCTTAAGGTGTTATTTTAGTACGAACTCTACGGCTATTTGTGACACTTATAGGAATAGCCCAATACATTGATCAGAAAGAATAACTTTGAGGTGGTTTCGTACCCTACAACAATCTCTTCGCTTATTCTCCACTATTAGTGACTTTGGAGTGACTCTTTATTGCATGTTGAGGGATTTTTATATGATCCAATTATGTTATCATTGTTGAGAGGACTTGCACTAGTGAAAGTATGAACCCTAGGCCTTGTTTCTAAGCATTGCAATACCGTTTTTGGTCACTTTTGTTACTAGTTACCTTGCTGTTTTTATTTTTCAGATTACAAAAACCTATATCTACCATCCATATTGCACTTGTATCACCATCTCTTCGCCTAACTAGTGCATCTATACAATTTACCATTGTATTGGGTGTGTTGGGGACACAAGAGACTCTCTGTTATTTGGTTGTAGGGTTGTTTCAGAGAGACTATCTTCATCCTACGCCTCCCACGTATTGATAAACCTTAGGTCATCCACTTGAGGGAAAATTGCTACTGTCCTACAAAACTATGTGCTTGGAGGCCCAACACGAGTCTACAAGAAGAAGGTTGCGTAGTAGACATCACATAGGGAATCACAAACCTTAACACCAATATTCTTACTAACGCATAATTACTCATCAACATGACTCGCATATCACATCATCATATCTCAAAACTATTACAAGGAATCAAGTTTACTTTGTCCAATGATCTTCATGAAAGTTTTTATTATATCCTTCTTGGATATCTATCACTTTGGAACTAATTTTCATGTGTTGCTTTTGATAAGCTCAAAAAAAAATAAGTGAAGATCATGAGCATATTATTTCTTTCTCTCAAATTAATTTAAGTGAAGCAAGAGAGAATTTCTTCAAAATTTTACTAACTCTCAAATAGATCTAAGTGAAGCAAGAGAGCATTTCTTCAAAAATACTAAATCACACCATGGTAAAAAAGATATAAGTGAAGCACTAGAGCAAATCCATAGCTCATAAAAATTTAAGTGAAGCATAGAGAGCAATTCTAACAAGTCATGGTATAATTTTGACTCTCTCAAACAAGTGTGTCCATCAAGGGATCAAGACTAAAAACACAAAACAAAACAAGCAAAGACTCATATCATACAAGACGCTCCAAGCAAAACTCATAGTATGTGATGAATAAAAATATAGCTTCGAGTAAAATACTGATGGTCGTTAGAAGAAAGAGGGGATGCCACTCGGGGCATCCCCAAGCTTACTTGCTTGCTTCTCTTTGGATAATAGCTTGGGATGCCATGGGCATCCCCAAGCTTAGGCTCTTCTTATTCCTTATTCCTTCATCCATCGTAAGATAACCCAAAACTTGAAAACTTCAATCACACAAAACTCAACAAAACCTTCATGAGATCCGTTAGTATAAGAAAACAAATCACTACTATATGTGCTGTTGCAAACCAATTCATATTTTATTCATGCATTATATCTACTGCATTCCAACTTTTCTATGGCAAAAACTCTTCAAAAAAAACCATAGAATCATCAAAACAAGCACACAACGCAAAGAAAACAGAATTTGTCAAAAACAGAACAGTCTGTAGGAATCTGGATATTTCCAATACTTCTATAACTCCAAAAACTCTGAAAAATTAGGATGGCCTGAGAAATTTGTATATTAATCTTCTACAAAAAGAATTGGTATTTTATCGCTCTCTGGTTAAAAATGTAAATTATTTTCGTGAGCGCAAAAGTTTCTGTTTTTCTGCAAGATCAAACAACTATCACCCAAGAAGATCCTAAAGGCTTTACTTGGCACAAACACTAATTAAAACACAAAAAACACAATCATAACAGTAGCATAATTGTGCTAACACTCAAAAATAGGAAGCAAAAAGAAAAAATAAATTTTATTCATTGGGTTGCCTCCCAACAAGCGACATTGTTTCACGCCCCTAGCTAGGCATAAAGCAAGGATCTAAGTTTTGTCATCCTTGTCCAACTCTTCAATCAAACACTTATATTCCTTCAAAGATTTAGCATAAAGGTTTTCAATAATAATACTCCTAGGAAAATATTCAAAGAATTCATTCTTGCCCAAGGGATTTCTTATAACTTCAACAAAATCCGGGTGAATACAAATCATCTTAAGATTCTCTTTACCATTATTACTAGAAGTTGCACCCTTGTTATTAGTAACTTGAGTAGTCTTGCCAATCTTTATGGGTGTTTTTCTAATAATTTTAGCGGAAGCGAAAGCCGTACTCAAATTACTAAAGATTTCTTCTAGTTTATCAATCCGAGACGGGCTTTCTTCAATTCTTTCATGAATTATGGTCCCTTTTCTTTTAACAACTTAAAAAATTCTCCCGCTTTTGACCCAATTTAGTAGCAAAATTATGCATCTTTTTATCCAAGTTTTCAAAATGTTCTTCGGTAAGAATTTTCTTTTCAATATCATCTAATCTTTCCATAACATTCTCAAGAGTCAAAGTTGTTTCATTAATCATAAGAGGTGGTGAGCCTACTAAATTTCCCATAGCATTAAAATCATCAAGAGAAGGACACATCAAGAAATTTCCACCGGTAATTGTATCAAGGACGAATCTATACCAAGTGGTGATGCTCACATGAATACAACGAAGAAGAACAACGGTAGATTGCTTACGGATAGATCTATTATGAGCATTGCAAATCCCATACCAGGCATCTTTTAGATTTTATCCTCCCCTTTGTTTAAAGTTGATAACCTCGTTCTTGGGAGTGCACGCAATAGAGGAAGAACTATCCATAACGACAAAAGTAGCAAACAAGATTGCACACAAAATAGATCCGGCAAGAAAACGACGAACGAAAAAGGGGGCGAAAATGGTAATTTTTTGTGATGTGGGGGAGGAAAACGAGAGGCAAACGGAAAATAATGTAAATTGCGAGGAGATGAGATTTGTGATTAGGAACCTGGTATGTCTTGATGATGTCTCCCCGGCAACAGCGCCAGAAATTCCTTTTGATGTCTGCTAGAACTATGTCGGTATTTCCCCAAAGAGGAAGGGATGATGCAGCACTACGACGGTAGGTATTTCCCTCAGTGATGAGACCAAGGTTATCGAACCAATAGGAGAACCAAGCAACACTACGTAAATAGCACCTGCACACAAATAACAAATACTCGCAACCTGACGTGTTAAAGGGGTTGTCAATCCCTTTCGGGTAACGGCGCCAGAAATTGGTAAACAGACATGAGAGAGTTGTAATAATTGATAGATCGAATGCCAAATAAAATAAATTGCAGCAAGGTATTTTTGTATTTTTGGGTTTAATTGATCTAAAAATAAAAGCAAAGGAAAATAGATTGCAAAGGCAAATATATTAAAGAAGAGACCCGGGGGCCGTAGGTTTCACTAGTGGCTTCTCTCGAGAAAAATAGCAAATAGTGGGTAAACAAATTACTGTTGGGCAATTGATAGAACTTCAAATAATCATGACGATATCTAGGCAATGATCATTACATAGGCATCATGTTCAAGATTAGTAGACCGACTCCTCCCTGCATCTACTACTATTACTCCACACATCGACCGCTATCCAGCATGCATCTAGTGTATTAAGTTCATGGAGAAACGGAGCAATGCAATAAGAACGATGACATGATGTAGACAAGATCTATTTATGTAGAAACAGACCCCATCTTGTTATCCTTAATGGCAACAGTACATACGTGTCAGTTCCCCTTCTGTCACTTGGATCAAGCACCGTAAGATTGAACCCATCACAAAGCACCTCTTCCCATTGCAAGATAAATAGATCAAGTTGGCCAAACAAAACCCAAATATCAGAGAAGAAATACGAGGCTATAATCAATCATGCATATAAGAGATCAAGAAGACTCAAATAACTTTCATGGATAAAAAGAGATAGATCTGATCATAAACTCAAAGTTCATCGGATCCCAACAAACACACTGCAAAAGAATTACATCATATGGATCTCCAAGAGACCATTGTATTGAGAATCAAACGAGAGGGAGGAAGCCATCTAGCTACTAAGTACTGACCCGAAGGTCTACAAAAGACTACTCACGCATCATCGGAGAGGCACCAATGGAAGTGGTGAACCCCTCTGTTATGGTGTGTAGATTGGATCTGGTGGTTTCGGACTCTGCGGTGGCTGGAATTGATTTTCATCGACTCCCTAGGGTTTCTGGAATATTGGGGTATTTATAGAGTAAAGAGGCGGTCTGGGGGGCACCCGAGGTGGGCGCAGCCCACCAGGGCACGCCTGGGCCTCCAGGCGTGGCATGGTGGGTTGTGCTCCCCTCGAAGCAGCCCCCATGTGCTTCTTTGACCCATTGGATGTCTTCTGGTCCAAAAAATCCACAAAAAGTTTCGCTGCGTTTGGACTCCATATGGTATTGATTTCCTGCGATGTAAAAAACATGCAAAGAACTGAAACTGTCACTTGGCACTATGTCAATAGGTTAGTACCAAAAATGATATAAAATGACTATAAAATGATTATAAAACATCCAGGAATTATAATATAACAACATGGAACAATAAAAAGTTATAGATATGTTGGAGACGTATCAATTATAAATATGCTCTATAGGTATCTCCGAAGGTGTTTGTTGGGTTGGCATAGATCGAGATTAGGATTTGTCACTTTGAGTATCGGAGAGGTATCTCTGGGCCCTCTCCGTAATGCACTTCATAAGAAGCCTTGCAAGAAAAGCGAGTAATGAGTTAGTCACGGGATGATGTATTAAGTAACGAGTAAAGAGACTTGCCAGTAATGAGATTGAACTAGGTATGAAGATACCTACGATCGAATCTTGGTCAAGTAACATACCTATGACAAAGGGAATAATGTATGTTGTCATAATGGTTCGACCGATAAAGATCTTCGTAGAATATGTAGGAGCCAATATGAGCATCCATGTTCCGCTATTGGTTATTGGCCGAAGAGTTGTCTCCGTCATGTCTACATAGTTCTCGAACCCGTAGGGTCCGCACGCTTAACGTTCGATGACGATTTAGTATTATATGAGTTATGTGATTTGGTGACCGAATGTTGTTCGGAGTCTATGATGAGATCACGAACATGACAAGGATTCTCGAAATGGTCGGAGGTAAAGATTGATATATAGGATGAGTATTCGGACACCGGAAGTGTTCCGGATAGTATCGGGTATTTATCGGAGTACCGGGGGGGTTACCAGAACCCCCAGGGGAAAGATATGGGCCATAGGAGGGGAGACACCAGCCCACAAGGGGTGCCCCCTCCCCCAAGGAATGAGGCTGAATTGGAGAAGGGAAAGAGGGGGTTGGGCCCCCTTTCCTTCTCTCCTTCCTCTACCCATTTCCCCCTCTGGAAATAAGAAAGGGGGAGGCCGAATTGGGGAGGACCCCAAGTAGGATTCCTCCTACTTGTGGTGCCCCATGGCTGCCTCTCCTCCCCTCCCACCTAGATATACGTGGGGAGGGGTGCCTAGGACACACAACAACAATCGTTAGCCGTGTGCGGTGCCCCCCTCCAAAGTTTACACCCCGGTCATAGTTTTGCGGTGCTTAGGCGAAGCCCTGCGAGAATCAATTCACCATCACCATCACCACGCCATTGTGTTGACGGAACTCATCTACTTCCTCGACACCTTGCTGGATCAAGAAGGCGAGGGACGTCATTGCGCTGAACGTGTGCAGAATTCGGAGGTGCC
The DNA here is from genome assembly GCF_018294505.1 of Triticum aestivum. Classification (NCBI taxonomy): domain Eukaryota; kingdom Viridiplantae; phylum Streptophyta; class Magnoliopsida; order Poales; family Poaceae; genus Triticum; species Triticum aestivum. The sequence goes on from NC_057794.1 coordinate 298,486,228, forward strand.
GTACGTTCGATGCTTGATCGGTTGGAGCAAGAAGAAGTCCGACTACATCAACCGCATTGTCAAATGCTTCCGCTTTCGATCTACTAGGGTACATAGACACACTCTCCCCCTCTCGCTGCTATGCATCTCCTAGATAGATCTTGCGTGAGCGTAGGATTTTTTTTGAAATTGCATGCTATGTTTCCAACAGTGGTATCAGAGCCAGGTCTATGGGTAGATGATATGCACGAGTAGAACACAAACTATTGTGGGCGGTGATAGTCATACTGGTTACCACCAATGTCTTATTTTGATTCGGTGGTATTGTTGGATGAAGCGGCCAGGACCAACCTTACATGACCATGTTCATGAGACTGGTTCCACCGACAGACATGTAACTAGTTTTGCATAAAGGTGGCTGGCGGGTGTCTGTTTCTCCTACTTTAGTTGAATCGAATTTGACTGCGGCCAGTCCTTGTTGAAGGTTAAAACAACAAACTTGATAAATCATCGTTGTGGTTTTGATGCGTAGGTAAGAACGGTTCTTGCTAGAATCCCGTAGCAGCCACGTAAAACTTGCAACAACAAAGTTGAGGACGTCTAACTTGTTTTTGCAGGGCATGTTGTGATGTGATATGGTCAAGACATGATGTGATAAACGTTATTGTATGAGATGATCATGGTCTGTAAGATATCTAACAACCGCAGGAGCCTTTTAAGGTTGTCTCTTTATTGTATGAAATGCAAATGCCATGTAATTGCTTTACTTTGTCACTATGCGTTAGCAATAGTTGTAGAAGCAATAGTTGGTGAGACGACCACGACGCTATGATGGAGAGCAAGGTGTCGAGTCGGTGATGATGGAGATCATGATGATGCTTTGGAGATGGAGATCAAAAGCACAAGATGATGATGGCCATATCATGTCACATATTTTTATTGCATGTGATGTTTATCTTTTATGCATCTTATTTTGCGTAGTACGGCGATAGCATTATAAGATGATCCCTTAACAAAATTTCAAGGTGTAAGTGTTCTCCCCGAGTATGCACCGTTGCGACAGTTCATCGTGTTGAGACACCACGTGATGATCGGGTGTGATAGACTCTACGTTCACATACAACGGGTGCAAGACAGTTTTGCACATGCGGAATACTCAGGTTAAACTTGACGAGCCTGGCATGTACAGACATGGCCTCGGAACACTGGAGACCGGAAGGTCGAACGTGAATCATATAGTAGATATGATCAACATAGAGATGTTCACAATTGATGAATACTCCATCTCATGTGATGATCAGACATGGTTTAGTTGATTTGGATCATGTATCATTTAGATGACTTGAGGGATGTCTATCTAAGTGGGAGTGTTGGCGTCAAAACCGGCGGATCTCGGGTAGGGGGTCCCGAACTATGCATCTGAGGTCGATGGTAACATGAGACAGGGGACACAATGTTTACCCAGGTGTTGGTGGGAAACGACACCTATGGGGTCACTGGGATCCCTTCTACGGTTGGCGGCCGCAGGGTTGTGCGAAGAGCGGGTCTGGCGGTCAGCACACAAATTGTTTACCCAGGTTCGGGCTGCGGAGACACGTAAAACCCTAGTCCTACTTTGATGTGTATTGAGGTGTTCTTGTGTTCTTGAACTAGCTACGGTAGCTCTCTAGTCCAAAAAATCTGAATCCCCCTCCAGTACGCCTCGGGCCTCCTTTTATAGACAAAAGGGGTTGCCACAGTGGCACACAGGAGGTGGAAAGGTGTACAGGGGCTGAGTCTGTCCCCTAGCACCGCCGGACAAACGCATTTAATGCGCTACCGACGTGCCCCTCTTGCTTTATTGGGGACGGCAGAGAAGCTCATCCCAGCTGTCGTCGCCTCGCCTGGCTCTGACGCACGTCCAAGCTAACGAGGCATTGCAGCGCCACGTTGGCTGGCCGCTGGGCTGGCGCGATGGTGGAGCCTTCACGAAGATCTGCATGCCACCACCCAGGTGCTTGCTGAGTTGGTGTAGAGGCCGCGCACTGCCACGCAGATGCCTGCGCAGCTGGTCGAGCTGGCAACTGTATGGGAGCGGTGGTGGGGTCTTGGCGGACGCGGGCCTGGCTGCGGCCTCGCAGATGTCCTCGGCAAAGGGTCTTGCCGAGGGCCCATCAAGGGTCTCGCTGCAGCACCGCAGTCGTCCCCGGCAAGGATCTTGCCAGGGGTCTCGTGGATCTCCATGGCAAGGATCTCGCCAAGGATCGTTATCTTCTGGTTTCCATCTGATCTTGCATGTCTATGATCTCTACAAAGATCTGCATGCCACCACGGAGGTGCCTCCCAAGCCTTGGTTCTAATATGGCGTAGGGACCTCTTAGGTTCAAGGGTGGCGCGCTCTGCTGGTGTTAGGCAAGTTGCCCCGGCAAGGATCTTGCCGAGGCTGCGGAAGCCACCCCGGCAAGAGTCTTGCCGGGGGAGTCCACCTCGCCCTCTTGCTCTCTCTGCATCTCTGGTCTTGGCGTTGCTCTGGTCGTCTTGTGCTCCGGCATCCCTCCTCTGCCCTACTTAGTGTGGCCGTGGGCGTGGCTCCGACTGCCCATGCACAAGTAAAGGGGTGCAAAAGGAGAGCCCCCACTTTGGTACACCGATACCAGGTTCGGGCCCTCTCTATGGAGGTAATACCCTACTTCCTGCTTGATTGATCTTGATGAATATGAGTATTACAAGAGTTGATCTACCTTGAGATCGTAATGGCTAAAACCCTAGAAGTCTAGCCTATATGATTATGATTGTCTCCACGGACTAAACCCTCCGATTTATATAGACACCGGAGGGGACTAGGGTTATACAAAGACGATTACAGAGAAAGGAATCTTCATATCCGAACATCAAACTTGCCATCCACGCCAAGGAGAGTCCCATCCGGACACAGGTGAGAGTCTTCGGTCTTCTATCTTCATGGCCCAACAGTCCGGCCCATGTCCAACAGGCCGAACGCCCGAGGACCCCTTAGTCCAGGACTCCCTCAGTAGCCCTTGAACCAGGCTTCAATTACGAGGTGTCCAACACGTAGATTGTCTTCGACATTGCAAGGCGGGTTCCTCCTCTGAATACTCCAACACAGTCTTTGAACACAAAGAACGTGTCTGGATCTGCAAAACAAATACCACACACCACTGCCGAGAGTATAATATTTCACGAGTCCAGTCCGCTGACAACTTTTTGTAACGTGATATCACGTCCCTGCCCGGTTATTGTTTCGAACCGTTTTTCGGCCTGTCGCTCCATATTTCAAGATGCATTTTTATTGGAACGTCTCATCAAAGCAGAGGTCGTGTCCCCTTATTGCGGGATTCTCATCATTACAGGTATGGGTAATCCAACTGTGCCGCCTGCACGGCCCCTGGGGAATAGGCGAGTTTTATGGCGAGTGGGGAGATGCTTAATATTCACTGCCTTTATAAGGAGATAAGGATTCATCTCTTCCACCCACACCTTCTCTCTTTCCGCCTACCCACTCTCGAGCTCCAGCACCCAAGTTCTCATCTTTCTTCCCCCAAGAAAGCAATCCAACCATGTCCGGAGCACAAGGCAAGTGGATGGCCTCCACCGTCAAGGAGAAGGACATCACCCAACTTCGGGAGGTCGGATATTTGTCCAAGGAGGTCGCCCATTGGCTTTCGACCGAGGGTCAGATCGTCCCTACCCCCATGAGAGGGTAGTTTTCATCCCCCACTTTGTTCGTGAGCTAGGATTTCCACTCCACCCCTTCGCCCGCGAACTCATGTTCTAATATGGGCTAGATTTCCATGATCTGGCCCCAAATTCCTTCCTCACTATCTCGGTGTTCATCATTGTGTGTGAGGCCTTCCTCCGCACCCCCCACTTCGGATTGTGGCTGAAGACCTTCAATGTGAAGCCGAAGGTGGTGGGCGGCAAACACACTGAGTGAGGAGGCACCATGGTGAGCAAAATGTCCAACGTCCCGTGGCCCAAAGGCACCTTCGTGGAGACCGTCAAGGGGTGGTAGAAGTTGTGGTTCTACGTCACAGAGCCCCACGACACTACCTGGGCCGCGGCTCCGAATTCAAATCTGGGGCCCCGATGCGGCTTACCTCCTGGCAAGAGAAGGGCTTGGATCGGTCTTTGTCGGATGAGCTGACAGCGCTCCAGACATGCATCAGGAGCATGATAGACAAGAACATCAAGCTTGTTGATGTGATTCGGGTGATGCTAGTTCGTCGGATCCTCCCATGCTAGAGCCGGGCTTGCCACCTATGGGAGTTTGATCCAGCCGAGCACAAGACCCTGCAACAGTTCTTCGGAACTACACACGAAGATATCTGGAAGGTGCTCTTCAAGGCCAACGAGACGTGGCCGAAGACAACCGAGGACCGTGGGCATGACCTAGCCCGTCCCTCTAGTTCGGTAGGTTTTCCATTGTTTCAAGGTGTATTCCTTACTTGGTTATTCAAGGAGGGTGTCCGAACTTCCCCATTTGTTTTTTCAGGGTTGGACAAAGAAAGCGGAGCGGATTCAGTGTCCGGCTTCGCTGCCCGAGGATCCAGCCATCCCGCGTCTGATGAAGATGTTGGTTCCGACACCATACAAGGCACCGGAGAAGAAGGCCAAGAAGAAGTCCAAGGGGACCAGAGGTGGCCTCCGTCCCAAGGGTACTTCGGACATGGCGTCTGAAGACGTCGAAACTCACTCTGCCACCGAAGACGACGAGGAGGAGGAAGAGGAAGAAGAAAGCAACTCCCCCTCCCCGAGGGGGAAAAGAAGAGGGCGGCCTCCATAGATCTGGAAGTGGAGGCATCCAAGAAGGGAAAGGCTTCCCTCATGGATAGCTTCGCATGGGACGTCGATAACAGCCCAGAACGGCACCCTCGAGATAAGCCCCATGCCGAATCGTGAGTATTCAAAGACCCAGACGCATTCATATATCAGCATCTTTACTTCATTATTTTAACATGTGGAATCATGCACTTGTAGTCCGGCTCGTTCCGCCCTCAAGCGTTCCTTGTCTTCGGGGAACTCGCTGGACCCGAAGGTGATGGATAGCGGGTCCCCATCGACGGCCTCCTCTCCCAGGACCATGGATGACACCAAGGTGTTGTCCCAAAGGATCCAGGACCAGGGAGAGATGCAGGAGGCCGTCAGGGCGGCGTCGGAGGGTGAGACCTCGGCCGCCAGACATACGGTCCCGGAGACCTATACGGCTCCGGAATCCAGCAAGCAGCCTCCTTCATCGAAACGAGGTGTGCCCATTCTGCCGGTGACCTCTGCCCAACCAGAGGCGCCGTATACTCTACTAGAAGCACTGCGGAGTGCTTCCATCATTGAGGAACACCGCACCCTCATGGATGCGGTGATTGAGAAGATTCAGTCCGCGAAGAGCGGACTGACCAAAGCCTACACAAGCCTTTTAACAGGCTTTGAGGTAAGCAATGCAGTTTGTGAAACGGAAGTCACAGTATAGACGGTAGCCCCTGAGACTCTGTCCGGGGTTCGGGAAGAAGAGTCGAACAGAGGATCAAATAGTTTTTCGCAGGACACTAACCATGTATGTCTATGTGAATAAGCAGGCATCGCTGCTAGCCATGACTTCTCATGCTGCCGAAGTTTCTGGACTGAAGCAGAGGCTGGAGCAGACCGAGGAAGAGCTCGGTCGTGCGAAAAAGCAGCTGGAGGACAATCAAGGTATGCAATCATTTTATGCATGCCCGGAAAGTATGAATGTTTTTGCGCTGACCGCAGTGACGTGATATTTTTGTAGGGGCGGCGACTGAGGTGGAGGCCCTCAAGAAGGCGCTGGCCGAGGCCGAGGAGAGAGTGGTAAAGGAAAAAGGCGCCTGAGAAAAGCATGAGACTAGGGTTGGTGAGGTCCAGCAAGAGCTCTAGGACGCCGTGAAGAAATGTGAGTCCTTGGAGCGCCAGAATGCAGACCAAGAGTCCGAACTTGCTAAGGCCCGCCAAAGCGCACAAGAGGCCTGGGCCGAAGCCCAAGAGGCCAAGAAGATCACGGCGAGTAAGGCTTTCATTATGCAAAGCAAGTATGTGAGCAAGAGGTATCTCTTACTGACCCGGATTTGGAGTTCTCTAGGGGCGTTTGCAGATTTGCCGCGCAGTGTTTCTGACGCTGCGGAATTCTTCCCGACCGAAGAGGGGAGCTCAATGGAGAAGTTGTTCTGGTCGCAATACCTCGCACCAGAACATCCGGTGCCCTTTAGCGACCAACTAAAACAGTTGGTCGAGCTGCATAAGGTGGACGAACTAGCAATGAAGGATTTAATAATCCGGTTGTGGCCTGCAGAAGCTATACCCGGCAACTACTTCAGCCTCGTCAAGTGGCTGGTCAATGCCTGCCCTCGGCTTGACACCATCAAGCGGTCGTTCTGCATAGAAGGTGCGCGGATGGCCTTCGCTTGTGTCAAGATACAATGGGCGAAGATGGATGCCATCAAGCTCACGGCCAAAGGACCGCCCGCGGGCAAGGAGCACCGCACGCCCGAGGGGTATTTTGAAGATGTTCTGAAGGGATCCCGCGTTGTAGTGGAGCAATGTGCTAAGGACATTATTTTTGAATGAATACATTCATGTTATCCCGTCCTGTATGATGAAAACAATGCTGATATATAATATAATGCTTTGTTGTTTATTATTTAAAGTTTTACCTCCTGTGCGGCCATTTTATCAAGTCTGAGAGTTGGCCAGTTGTCGGCTTCAGCCCCCACGTAGGTAGTACGGGGGTGTTCGGGATGAATCTAAACACTCTTTATCCACGAATTTGGTCCTTAAAGGAGGTGTTTAGCGCAACGAACCAGGCAATCAAACTATGTGGCTTTACCACCCTCACTTAGCCATAGGAGTTTGACAATAAAAATTTAGGCGCAACCCCTAGTATCCGAACTAGGGTGATGTAAACACCTGATCGGATAAGAACCGATTCATCGCATAACGCGGAAAAAATCGCTAAAGATTTGAAACCTCTGAAGAGCTGACCGGCTCATGCCGCATCATGACAGTCAGTTTTCGGCTTTCTCTACTGAGGTGCTCATCCGGATAAACCAGGACACAATCGCAGTAGTTCTCCCTTTACTACCCTAGCCGATATAGCGGAACGTAAGGTAGTAAGCACAGGAGCCGGGCAACCCAACTATTGACCAAAGACATGATTTGGAGCCAATGCATATAATACTAAATTCGGGGTGCCGAACTATACTGTAAAAAGTGTTCGGACTTTGTTGCCGTATTATGGGGCGCAATGAAGCCCCTGGCGGACTAAAGCGTACCGAAGTATACGGGTGCGATTTGATAAGATTATCAAAAGAGCAAACTAGTGCCACAAAAGTTGGGGTGCAAACTGTTTCCATTATGGTTTGATTAATACGTCAAAGCGTATTTTTACAAGTAGTGCAATAAGCAACAGGGATATTTAATATGCCACAACCAAGGGAGAGCTGCGTGCGGGTCCTAAAAATAGGTAGAGTGACCGTTAAAGAGACCACCTATAAATTCCCTTATACGTCAATATCTTGTGCTGTCTTGGTGTATCTATCCTTTGAAAAGGACCTGTGATCAGGCTGTCAAGAAGGGCCTATGGAAAAGAAACCTGAAAAGGAAAGAAAAAAGAGAAAAAGTGAAAGTATGTGTGTCCAGGGGAGGTCAAGCCGTATTATGGATCACACTCTGGTTATGCCTCCGTCTATGCCCATGGTATTTTGAGTGCGTAGTTATGTACGCATGGTATGAACGCCGCCACTTGGTAGGGGCTGGGACGGAGGCCGAATTGCTGGTCGAGCTCTTGATGAGCTGGGCTGTCCTGCTGCGAAGTAGTCCAGGCTCGTTTGACGGTGTCCGGGAGCTCGGCCGCCGAATTGAGGTTCTACTTGGAGAGGCTGCTCTGTACTTCTGCTGCTAAAGCAGCGGTGTGCTCCTCAGTACGGAGGGAGTGTTCGATGTTTCCATTGACTGTTATGACGCCGTGTGGTCCGGGCATCTTGAGCTTGAGATAAGCATAGTGTCGCACCGCATTGAATCGACCAAATACGGTTCGTCCGAGCAGTGCGTGATAACCACTGCGGAAGGGGACGATATCGAAGATTAACTATTCGCTTCGGAAGTTGTCCGGGGATTCGAAGACAACCTCTAGGGTGATTGAGCCCGTACAACGGGCCTCTACACCTGGTATGACTCCTTTAAAGGTAGTCTTTGTGGGCTTGATCCTTGAGGGATTAATACCCATTTTGCGCACTGTATCCTGATAGAGCAGGTTCAGGCTGCTGCCACCATCCATGAGGACTCGCGTGAGATGGAATCCATCAATAATTGGGTCAAGGACTAGCGCGGCTGAACCGCCATGACGGATAATGGTCGGGTGGTCCCTGCGGTCAAAAGTGATCGGGGCAGGAAGACCATGGGTTGAATTTTGGGGCGACTAGCTCTATCGCATAGACATCCCTGAGCGCGCGCTTGCGCTCCCTCTTGGGGATATGGGTAGCGTATATCATGTTCACCATTTTGATTTGAGGGGGAAACTTCTTCTGTCCCCCTGTGTTCGGTGGACGGGGCTCCTCGTCGTCGTTCTCGCTTTGCGACCCCTTCTCCTTGTCTTCGGCATTTAACTTGCCGGCCTGTTTGAAGACCCAATAACTCCTATGGGTATGATTGGCTGGTTTATCAGGGGTTCCATGGATCTGACATGGGCGATCGAGTATGTGGTCTAGGCTAGAAGGGCCCTGATTATTTATTTTATATGGCTTCTTCCGCTGGCCAGTCTTGGAGCCACTGAATCCGGCGTTGACCGCCGTGTCATCGGTATTATCACTGTTGCTTCGACGCTTGTGTCTATTGTGTCGGGGCTTGTCGTTGCTATTCCTAGCTTCCGAAGTGCCAGGTTCACTTGTATTCTTATTGCTACGGGCTAGCCAGCTATCTTCGCCCGCGCAAAAGCAGGTCATGAGTGTCGTGAGGGCCGCCATGGACTTCGGCTTTTCCTGGCCTAGGTGTCGGGCGATCCATTCATCCCAGATGCTATGTTTAAAGGCTCCTAGGGCTTCGGCATCCGGACACTCGACAATCTGGTTCTTTTTGGTTAAGAATCTAGTCCAGAATTTCCTGGCCGACTCTCCGGGCTATTGGATTATGTGACTCAAGTCGTCGACATCCGGAGGTCGAACATATGTACCTTGGAAGTTGTCAAGGAAGGCTTCTTCCAAGTCCTCCCAGCTGCCAATGGAGTTTTCAGGCAGGATGTTCAGCCAGTGTCGGGCTGACCCCTTGAGTTTTAAGGGGGGGGGAGGTATTTGATGGCATGAAGATCGTCGCCGCGGGCCATGTGAATATGGAGAATAAAGTCTTCAATCCATACCGCTGGATCTGTGGTTCCATCATATGATTTGATATTCACGGGTTTGAACCCTTCTGGGAATTAATGTTCCATTAATTCATCAGTGAAGAAGAGGGGGTGTGCGGTGCCTCTATATCGGGCCAGGTCGCGACATAGTTCGGATGGAGTCCGTTTGTGATTTTCGGCTCGAACGTAATTGTGCTTGCCATGTTCGGCTTGATAGCCATCCTCGTGTGTCGGGGCACGCCCCCGTGATCCGTAGATCGATCTGGCCGGACCTACTTTATTCTTCAGGCCCTACCGGAGATCATACGTGTATGCCCGAGCTCTTTTATCCCTGCCTTTAAAGCGAGGTAGTACGGGCTGGTGGTCGATCAGTCGTTGTCGGTGTTTTGGGAACGGGGGTCCCCAAACTTGCCTGCCTGTAGCTCACGGCATGGCCCTGCGAGCGGGACCGTACGACCCATCTTCACCAGCAAGGACTCAAGACCCTCGCGAGGCGGACAACACAAGACTTCCTCAGAAGTGGCCTCACCAGGCCGGCTCGCAAGGGCGGAGAGATCAAGGCCAGGCAAACCTCGCGAGGTTCTGATGAAGTGAACCATGACGACCAAGGCAGGCGGGCGTCAGCTGTAAGTGCAACTATCCCTAGGTGGTTTTGGTAATTCACAACAACATATAGCTCATTGAGCTAATGCTATTCCAAGATGATTATTTCAGGAAAGCTCAATGATTGGCATGGCATGGATGTGAAAGTGGAACCCTCAAAATGCTAAGGAAAAAGGATTGGCTCAAGCTCAAAAGCTCAAGACTCTTCATTTTATATTTTAGTGATCCAAGATCACATTGAGTCTTTAGGAAAAGCCAATACTATCAAGGAGGGATGAGGTGTTGCTTAATGAGCCTCTTGCTTCATGTGCTTAGTGATATGCTCCAAAAACCCTCAACTACTTTCCCATATCCACATATGACCTAAACCCTAAGCCAAACTCGGTCCTACCGATTCTTCCTATCCGGCGCCACCGAGTTTCACTTGTCATTAGCCACTGCCAAACCCTAGCAATTCGGTTCTACCGATAGGGATCTTGGTCTCACCGAGATGGGATTGCAAACTCTCTATTTCCCTTCCGTAACTTTTCGGTCTCACCGAAAGAGCGAATCGGTCCCACCGAGATTGCAATGTAAATTCAGTGTTTCCCCTTTGTAACTTTTCGGTCTCACCGAAAGAGCAAATTGGTCCCACCGAGTTTGCCTGATCAACTCTCTGGTTAGCTAATTACCAAATTCGGTCTCACCGAGTTTGTGTAATCGGTCTCACCGAGATTACGTTATGCCCAAACCCTAACCATATCGGTCCTACCGAGTTGCATGTCAGTCCCACCGAAAATCTCTAACGGTCACTAGGTTTACATTTTTGGTCCGACCGAGTTTGTTGATTCGGTCCCACCGAGATTGGAAAACTGTGTAACGGTTGGATTTTGTGTGGAGGCTATATATACCCCTCCACCTCCTCTTCATTCGATAAGAGAGCCATCAGAACACATACACCATTCCAACTCGTATGTTCTGAGAGAGAACCACCTACTCATGTGTTGAGACCAAGATATTCCATTCCTACCATATGAGTCTTGATCTCTAGCCTTCCCAAGTTTCTTTCCATTCAAGTCTTCTTTCCACCAAATCCAAATCCTATGAGAGAGAGTTGAGTGTTGGGGAGACTATCATTTGAAGCACAAGAGCAAGGAGTTCATTACCTACACACCATTTGTTACTTCTTGGAGAGTGGTGTCTCCTAGATTGGCTAGGTGTCACTTGGGAGCCTCCGACAAGATTGTGGAGTTGAACCAAGAAGTTTGTCAGGGCAAGGAGATCGCCTACTTCGTGAAGATCTACCGCTAGTGAGGCAAGTCCTGTGTGGGCGATGGCCATGGTGGGATAGACAAGGTTGCTTCTTCGTGGACCCTTTGTGGGTGGTTGCTTCTTCGTGGACCCTTCGTGGGTGGAGCCCTGTGTGGACTCGCGCAACCGTTACCCTTTGTGGATGGAGCCCTGTGTGGACTCGCGCAACCGTTACCCTTTGTGGGTTGAAGTCTCCATCAACGTGGATGTAGGATAGCACCACCTATCCGAACCACGGGAAAAACATCCGTGTCTCCAATTGCGTTTGAATTCTCCAAACCCTTCCCTTTACATTCTTGCAAGTTGCATGCTTTACTTTCCGCTGCCAATATACTCTTTGCATGCTTGCTTGAATTGTGTGATGATTGCTTGACTTGTCCTAAAATAGCTAAAATCTGCCAAGAACTAAAATTGGGAAAAGGGTAAGTTTTTATTTGGTCAAGTAGTCTAATCACCCCCCTTTAGACATACTTTCGATCCTACATCAGCATGCACAGTGTCCTTGTTTCCTCTTCGGTGCTAAGGAAGCAAGCGCAGGCGTGGAGTACCGAGGCGCCAAGCAAAGGTTTCCATATCAGTGCAACAAGACCAAGACCAGAAGGATGGCAAGACGGAGGTCACCGTGGAGCCCAAGACGGCGTCACCACCAGAGCCTTTTGACAGGCGAAGACCACTTTTGTCAGGATAAGTTGTACTAGTTGTCCCCTTTCAAATTGGCCGTTGTTGGCTCCCTTCCCGCTCAATATTTGGGGAGAGGACCAAGGCCTCTATAAATAGGACTAGCCACCACCATAGCCAGGGGGATCGATCGCTCGGTCGGATCAAGAGAGACCAGAACAACCACAAGTTCACCGAGCACAAGAGCACCTCGCCTCAGGAGGCTGTTCTTCCCCTTGTACTGTTCATCCTCAGCCCCAAGAGGCAATCCACCACACCACACTGGAGTAGGGTATTACACCACAACGGTGGCCCGAACCAGTATAAATCTTGTGTCCTTTGTGTTGCGCATTCGTCGAGTTAGCCCTTAAGATCTTAGTAAAGCTAGGACGTAGATCGGTAGGGGGGAGATCTTCGCGCGCACCCCAGTGTTTGAACCTTGAGGGTTTTGCCGAAATCCATGATCCGACATTTGGCGTGCCAGGTAGGGGTGTGACGAAGCTTCCCTTCCATCGCTCCGCGTCTCGTTGCTCCATCGTCTCCATGGCGGACGCTCGCCGCGCTCGCGCTGAGCGCCAGGCTGCCCTCGCCGACCACATCGCTCAGATGGCTCCCATCGGCGGGCCACCCCATCGTTTCCCGTCGCCTACCGCCAACGCCGCCACCGGTCCGGCGGGGAACGAGCAGCAAGCATCCTCGCTGCACCCCTCAGTGCGGCGGGACGGCCGCACCGCCACTCCATCGCTAACCCCGGCCGGCTCGTCATCCCATGCTCATCGTGCTCCCGTGGGCGCGCAGGCCGCTCTGTGCATGGCGCGCGAGCTCCTGCGCTACCGCCCAGTCAATGACCTCTACGAGGACTAGCTTGATCGCATCGCCGAGCTTGTTAGCGCCACGGAGGGCTCTCCAGCGCCGTCCCTCTCGCCACCTCGCCCTCCGCCAGCCGCGGGCGGCGTGGCCCATGGAGCGCCTCCACCACCTCTGCCCCAAGACGGAGTCTTGGCGCCCAGGCGCGTGGCCCCACGGCGCGACCCATCGCATCCGGCGCCTGCGCAAGAAGAAAGAAGCTGCCAAGAAGTCCCTCGACCGCGAGAAAATGCCCCTGCGCTCCTTGCGCCACCGCGGCAAGGCGGTGATGCTTGGACCCCATCAAGGACAAGTTCTCCACCAGCGCAGAGTCCCGGTGACCACGCCAGACTGTCGTGCCTTCACCCTTGAGCTGCGTAGCATCGCTTGGCCGGGAAAGTTCAAGCCGGATCTGCCTCCTCGCTACGATGGCACCCCCGAACCCGCAGAGTTCTTGCAGCTCTACGAGCTGAGCATCGAGGCGGCCAACGGCGACAAGAAAGTCATGGCGAACTGGTTTCCCATGGCTCTCAAGGATGGTGCCTGCTCCTGGCTCCTGAACCTGCCTCCAGGCTCGATATCCTCCTAGGACGAGATGCGCGACCGTTTTGTCACCAACTTCCAGGGCACTCGCGACCTCCCATCGGCTGCGGGTGACCTACGCCACGTCAAGCAACAACCAGGAGAGACCCTCCAGAAGTACATCCAGCGTTTCAACAACGTTCGCCTCAAGATCCCCAAGGTGATGGACGAGGCCATCATCTCTGCATTCTCCGATGGCGTCCGCGATGTCAAGATGAAGGAGGAGCTCGCCATCCACGAGGAGTTGTGCACGTCTCTGGAGCTGTTCAACCTGGCGACCAAGTGCGCAAGAGCTAAGGAGGGGCGCCTCTCCCTCCTCGAGCTCCCGGCTATGGACCCGGAGGAGAAGAAAGCCAAGGACAAAGACGTGAAGCGCAAGGGAGCAACCGTGCTCGCGGCGGAGCCAGACACAAAGCGCGGCAAGGACCAGCCCGAGTCATCCAAGAGCAACCGACCATTCTGCGCCTTCCGTAACCTACATAGCCACAACACCAGCGACTGTCAAGAGCTCAGAGCCATTCAAGAAGGATGCTTCGGTTGCCGCCCCGAGCGCAACGACCGGTGGTATGACCGAGGAGGAGGACGTGGTGGCGGACGTGGGATGACCGTGGCCCACGGCAGGAGTGGTGCGACCGGCCTCGTGAGGACCACTGGCAGGATCAGCCTCGCGAGGGTGCCTGGAGGGATCAGCCTCGTGAGGATCGTCCTCAGGGCAACGCCGGTCTCCCTCCACTGCCGCCACCACCAAGAAGGAATGACAACCACCACCACAACAAGGGGGCTAGGGGCTTCTAGGAGCCGCGTGCCATCGCCTGCATCTTGGGTGGAGCTCAAGCCCCAGCCTCACAGCATATCTTCAAATAGTTTGCTCGTGAGGTGAATGCAGTCCTCCCCAAGCTCGAGGCTACGCGCCCGCTCAGGTGGTCCCAGTGCACCATAACGTTCAGCTCGGCAGATCAGCTCAAGTGCGCGGCTACTACTGGTGTCCTCCCGATGCTTTGTTCACCCATCATCGGCAACATGCAAGTCACCAAGACCCTCATCGACGGCGGCGCAGGGCTCAACGTCCTGTCCGTCGAGACGTTCGACAACCTCCAAGTGCGTATGATCAGCTTCAGCCCACCAAGCCTTTCTCAGGAGTGACCGACGGCTCCACCATGCCGATCGGTCAGGTCCGCCTCCCGGTCACCTTCAGACAGCGCAATAACTACCGCACCGAGCTCATCGACTTTGACGTCGACCACATCCGTCTGCCATACAATGCCGTCCTCGGGTATCCGGCCCTGGCCAAGTTCATGGCCATGACGCACCACGGCTACAACGTCCTCAAGATGCCAGGAAGCGGCGGGATCATCACATTCCACTGTGAAGAAAGAGATGCGGTGTGCTCCCTCAAGCGCGCCTTCCAAGCAGCGTCAATCGAAGACCCCGGCAACAATGCAGCTCGGTACCCTCCTGAGGTCGTCCCCAAGAAGAAGAAGCAGCAACTCCGTGCCAGACCTCAGGAGGGCAGCACCACAGGTGGCGCCTTGACCGGATCAGCGCCCACACCTGGGGCGTCTCCCTCTATCACATAGGAAGGCGTGCCCGGTCCCTCCTCGGGCAGGGCTCGGGGGCTCTCTTCTGGAGGGCCTAAGACCTCACCAACGTCGCGAGGGAGGCGCTCGGGCACCACTTGGAGGCGTGTTTCACGGCACGTCTCCTTTAGGAGGACACTGGGCAAGCAGCGCCCGGCGCCCAGGAATTCATCACCAAGGTATCTCAGGAGCTTCAGGAAGCAAGAGCAATACACGGTGACCGCCGCCTACCTGGAGCTGCTCCCCACCCAGGCGAGGGTGGTGAGCTGCGCATCTGTATCGACATACCAGGGCTCAACCGAGCCGCATCTCAGGAGTGCTTCTGGCCTTCGCATGTTGGGCGCTGCGAAGGTCCACCTCACAGCTACGTTCGCATGCGTTTGGCCTGCCGAGCATGGCCACTGCCTTCCAGCGCAACCTGCGGAGCATCATGGTGGGTCAGGAGGCCAGGAACCACGCAATCCTGGCGAAGATGGAGACGGTCCTCAAGGAACCGCCTGGACCCCCAGAGCCTCCCGAGGCTCAGGGCCCCGGTGGCTCGTGAGGGGCAACCCCTTCGCACGTACCTTCAACTGCCTCAACACCCCTTCATCAACGGAACCAGGTGACATTTTCCAAGTTCATTTAGCTGGGAGCGCCCAGGGGGCTGCATTATTCCCAGGCCACGTGGGTCCGTCCCTGTGGCATGTATCTTTTCTTGTTGCGCCCCTCGGGCTGCATCATCCCCAAGCCGCTCGGGCCGGACCCAGTGGTGCGTATCATTTATGCATTTACCTGAGCTAAGTTGCCTTTCATGCTTAATCTATCTATGACTATCACCTACTTGATTGTCGCCCATCGCGGGAGCCGCGTGCCGGTCGTCTTTCTTCAGGACCCTTCACGTGAGAGGATTAGGCACGGCGTCTGTGCTCGGGCCCGTCCCTGCAGCATCGATAAATCCAACGGCCGAGCTTTGTCTGGCCGGCCAGCCCCGTTCATGTCACCTCCTGGGGCCGTTGGTGCTTGGCTTTCTCACGCATAACCTCAGGAGATTCATTCGGCGCAGGTTGTCTGACCACCTCGTAGGACCAAGACAGCAAACAAGAATCAAGACTAGGCGCAACCCGCCTTGAGGTAGGGCCTCGTGAGTCCCGCGCTGGCTCAAGAGTGCCCAGACACACCTCGTCTAGCCCTGCCGTGCAAGCCACGTGTCAGGGCGGGGCTGTACACGTCCCGGGGGCTCTCCGCAGTGACGAGTCCCCTCCCACGTACCGGAGGCGAATCGACAATCACCACGGCGATCGGTGCCCTTCCTCGCGCTAACTTGCAGGAACTTCCTGAAGGCTATAGCAGGCGGTATCGCGGACTCTCCCTCTTTTCCCATGCGATTTGCTTGCATGTTAAAAGGGGGGCTCCTGAGCATCGCGTCTCAGGAGCTCTTACTGGCTCTCCAGCCCTCACCCCCTGGCCTTGACCATGGCATGCGACCTGGCATACCAGCGGCGGCTGAGCTCGCTCGAGGGCCGGGACCTAAGGACGTAGAGCACCAAGAAGAACATGGAGAGGAGGGGGAGGCCCGCACGGGCCTGGCCTAGCTACTTAGCAGCGGCCGACTCCCAAGCCTGGCGGCTCGCGAGGAACCAACCCCAGATTGCCAAGATAAGGTTCACGCTCAATCAACCGCTACAGTGCAGAGTTCTCATTTATGTAGCCCCGCTGTGGCGACGTAGTATCCCTCTCCTACCTCCCGACGGTCACTTGCACGCCAAAGGGGACCTCTTGAGCATCGCGTCTCAGGGGCTCTTACTGGACCTCGGGGCGCTCACCTCCTGGCCTTGACCACGGCACGCGACTTAGCATACCAGTGATGGCTGAAGCCTGCCTGGGGACCGGGACCTATCAGCGTAGAGCACCACGTCGTCGCGAGGTTGCAAAGGGGAAACCGAGCCGGAACGGAGCACGCACATGCACAATTTCATAATAAGGATAATGTCAACAGAGGATACTACAGACGCCTTACACGCCCCAGCGGGGTCCATTTCTTGATTCCTCGTAGGGAACAAAAGGCAAGAACTTAAGGAATCCTAACTACGCATGCCCCTGAGGATGACGCCATCATCAACAATGGGCCACCAGAGGCCGGCGCCAAACTCATCCAGATTGGCGACGATGGCGGCCTGACGCTGCAGCTCTGCTCTGGGCTCGGCGGGAGCTTGGGGGCACGTAGCTGTCGTCGCTTATCTCCGAAGACTCCACGAGCTCGGGAGAGGCGCTGGACCACCAGGAGTCGCCGCTGTCGCTGGAGGAGCTGCAGGCGAGGCATGCGGTAGGCCCATCGCCTGCCGGAACGCCGTCCTGGCGACCTCCTTCAGGGCAGCACTCCAGGTGGCGGCCCTCCTCATTGAAGACCTTGAAGAGCAGCACGGAGGCACCGTCGTACTCAAAGTGGATCGCGAGGGCGCCCTCTGCGCGGTAGACTCGGGCAATCTCGCCCCAGCCTCGGGTCATGAAGATCCTCCCGGAGGCAACGGCTTCAATCTCCGCTCCAGTCGCCGAGGCGTCGCAGTCAGCGTGTTGCAGCCACAGCTCGAGAGGGCCCCTCGGCGGCATCTCGGTGGCAAAGAACTGCGGGAGGCGAATCCAAGTGCTCGAGGGCATCACCACCCATATCACGAACTCGCGCGAGGAGTCCATCGCATGGACCCCTGGGGCGACGGCGTGCGCCTCCGCAGCACGGCGGCCACGGCCCCGGCGTGGGCGGCGACGCTCGTCGCTCCTCCCTCCGAAACCATCGGTGAGGGAGTCTTGGATTAGGGGGTCTCCGGACAGCCGGACTATATCCTTTGGCCGGACTGTTGGACTATGAAGATACAAGATTGAAGACTTCGTCTCGTGTCCGGATGGGACTCTACTTGGCGTGGAAGGAAAGCTAGGAAATACGGATATGGATATTTCCTCCTTTGTAACCGACCTTGTGTAACCCTAGCCCTCTCCGGTGTCTATATAAACCAGAGGGTTTTAGTCCATAGGACGGCAATAACTACAACATACAATCATACCATAGGCTAGCTTCTAGGGTTTAGCCTCTCCGATCTCGTGGTAGATCTACTCTTGTACTACCCATATCATCAATATTAATCAAGCAGGACGTAGGGTTTTACCTCCATCAAGAGGGCCCGAACCTGGGTAAAACATTGTGTCCCCTGCATCCTGTTACCATCCGGCCTAGACGCACAGTTCGGGACCCCCTACCCGAGATCCGCCGATTTCGACACCGACATTGGTGCTTTCATTGAGAGTTCCTTTGTGTCGTCACTTTTAGGCCCGATGGCAATTCCGATCATCAACAATAATGCGGTCCAGGGTGAGACCTTTCTCCCCGAATAGATCTTCGTATTTGGCGGCTTTGCACTACGGGCTAATTCGCTTGGCCATCTGGAGCAGATTGAAAGCTACGTCCCTAGCCATCAGGTCAGATTTGGAAGTTTGAACTACACGATTGACATCCGCGGAGACTTGATCTTCGACGGATTCAAGCCATAGCCGAGCGCGCCGCACTGTCACGATGGGTATGACCTAGCTCTGCCACCAAACAGTGCCCTGGAGGCCGCGCCCGCATCAGCTCTGACCCTTAGCTCGGAGCCAACTGCGCCGATCGAGGACGGGTGGCTAGACACCGCCTCGGGGGCTGCGGTCTCAATGGCGATCGAGCCGAACACCAGCCTCATCCTCTGCAAAGCCCGTGACTCCAAGGTGCCGGACTCTTTTCCGGACTCCGAACCTTCTGCGCCCCTGCCAATCGAATCCGATTGGGCGCCGATAATGGAATTCACCGCCGCGGATATCTTTCAGCAATCGCCCTTCGGCGACATTCTGAATTCACTAAGGTCTCTCTCTTTGTCAGGAGAGCCCTGGCCGGACTATGGCCAACAGGATTGGGATGCAGACGACGAAGAAATTCGACGCCCACCCACCACCCACTTCGTAGCCACTGTCGATGATAACCGACATGCTCGACTTCGACTCCGAAGACATCGACGGTATGGACGACGATGTAGGAGACGAACATGAACCATCGCCTATAGGGCACTGGAAAGCCACCTCATCATACGATGTATACATGGTGGATACACCCAAAGAAGGCAATGGCGACGAGATAACGGAGGACGACCCCTCCAAGAAGCAACCCAAGCGCCAACGTTAGCGGCGCCGCTCTAAGTCCCGCCAAAGCAAAAGTGGTGATACCATCACGGGAGATAATAACACTCCGGATAGTGCTGAAGACAACAATAATCCCCTCCAGCAAGATTTAGAGCAGGAGGATGGAGGAGCCAGCCCTCCTGAGAGAGCGACAAACGGAGAGGACGAGGATGATAATTACATGTCCCCCTCCGAAGACGAGGCAAGCCTTGGCGACGACGAATTCGCTGTGCCAGAGGATCCCGTCGAACAAGAGCGCTTCAAGCGCCGGCTTATGGCCACGGCAAATAGCCTGAAGAAAAAGCAGCAGCAGCTTCAAGCTGATCAAGATCTGCTAGCTGAAAGATGGACCGAAGTCCTCGCTGCCGAGGAATATAAACTCAAGCGCCCCTCCAAGAGTTACCCAAAGTGCAGGTTGCTACTGGAGGAAGAAGCGTATGATACGGCTGATCGGCCACCTCGTGGCTGTGATAGAGACGCATTCCAGCCAAAAGCTCAGCCCGCACCCCGACGCCATTCAAATAAAAAAGCATGGGGAAACACGCCAGACCTGCGAGACATATTGGAGGACAAAGCAAAGCATGCAAGATCGATCTACGGATCACGAGGGCGCGCCACTATGTGAGACGATAAACGTCATGCCGGATACAGTAAAAGTAAATCCGGTCGGGCCGAACACAGCGGGCAAGACCCATTCGAGCTGCATCGCGATATAGCCCAATACAGAGGCGCCACACACCCTTTATGCTTCACAGACAAAGCAATGGATCATCAAATCCCAGAAGGTTTCAAACCTGTAAATATTGAATCATACGACGGCACTACAGATCCTGCGGTATGGATCGAGGATTTCCTCCTCCACATCCACATGGCCCGCAGTGATGACTTACACGCCATCAAATACCTCCCACTAAAGCTCAAAGGACCAGCACAACATTGGCTTAACAGCTTGCCAGCAGATTCCATTAGCTGTTGGGAAGATCTGGAAGCCGCATTCCTCGACAACTTTCAGGGCACTTATGTGCGACCGCCAGATGCTGATGACTTGAGCCACATAATTCAGCAGCCAGAAGAGTCGGCCAGACAATTCTGGACTCGGTTCCTTACAAAGAAAAATCAAATCATCGACTTTCCGGACGCAGAGGCCTTAGCGGCTTTCAAACACAACATCCGGGACGAGTGGCTAGCCCGGCACCTTGGTCAGGAAAAGCCAAAATCTATGGCAGCCCTCACGACGCTCATGACCCGCTTTTGCGCGGGAGAAGACAGCCGGCTGGCTCGCAGTAATAACATATCAAAGAACCATGGTACCTTGAATACCAAGGACGGCAATAGCAGGTCACGTCACAACAAACATAAGCGCCGCATCAATAGCGATAATACTGAGGATACGACAGTCAATGCCGGATTCAAAGGCTCTAAACCTGGTCAGTGGAAAAATCCATTTAAACAAAGTACGCCTGGCCCGTCCAGTTTGGACCGCATACTTGATTGCTCGTGTCAAATACACGACACCCTCGACAAGCCAGCCAACCACACCAATAGGGATTGTTGGGTATTCAAGCAAGCCGGCAAGTTAATTGCCGAAAATAAAGAAAAAGAGCCACATAGTGATGACGAGGAGGAGACCCGGCAGCCGAACACCGGAGGACAGAAGAGGTTCACCCCACAAGTGCGGATGGTGAACATGATATATGCAACGCACATCCCCAAACGGGAATGGAAGCGTGCGCTCAGGGACGTATATGTGCTTGAGCCAGTCGCCCCAAAGTTCAACCCATGGTCCTCCTGTCCGATCACCTTCGATCGCAGGGACCACCCCACTAGTATCCGTCATGGCGGATTCGTCGCACTGGTCCTAGACCCAACCATTGACGGATTTCACCTCACGCGAGTCCTCATGGATGGCGGCAGCAGCCTGAACCTGCTTTATCAGGACACAGTGTGCAAAATGGGTATAGACCCCTCAAGGATCAAACCCACAAAAACGACCTTTAAAGGCGTCATTCCAGGTGTAGAGGCCCATTGCACAGGCTCAATTACACTGGAAGTGGTCTTCAGATCCCCGGATAACTTTCGGAGTGAAGAGTTAATCTTCGATATAGTCCCGTTACGCAGTGGTTATCATGCACTGCTCGGGCGAACCGCATTTGCTAGATTCAATGCGGTACTGCATTATGCATAAATCAAGCTCAAGATGCCAGGACCTCGCGGAGTTATTACCGTCAATGGAAACACAGAGCGCTCTCTCCGAACAGAGGAGCACACCGCGGCCCTCGCAGCAGAAGCACAAAGCAGCCTCTCAAGGCAATTAAGCAGTTCGGCGTTTCAAAACCCGGACACCGTCAAGCGCGCTCGGAGCAATCGGCAAATAGACCGTCTGGCGCGATCTGAGCTCGCATAGCAATGCGCCCCCACCCCAGTCCCAGCCAAACGGCGAAATCCGTGCCACGCGTACATAATTACGCATTGAAAATACCATGGGCGCAGGTGGGGAGGGGGCACAACTGCGGCACGCCCCAGGACGCGGCTTAAACCGCACTAGGGGCTTCCCGCTTTGTTATTTTTCTCTTTTTCAGGACTTTAATCTCTGGAAACCCTGTCCGGCAGCACTATTGCCA
Organism: Triticum aestivum; assembly: GCF_018294505.1. Lineage (NCBI taxonomy): Eukaryota > Viridiplantae > Streptophyta > Magnoliopsida > Poales > Poaceae > Triticum > Triticum aestivum. The sequence continues at coordinate 298,507,902 of NC_057794.1, forward strand.
AACACATGATGCAGCAACCAAGGAGGCAGAAAGCTACGTCACACCACGGAATTCCCAAGTGGATTACAGTAACGAGCGAAATATTTGATTTAGTACTATTCCTCAGCCTGCCCTTGGAAGGGACGCAGTCCTACTCTTTGCTTATCGCACTATCTATATCATTCTGCTTTAACGCACCTTTTTGAATAAACAATGCATAGCACTGCGCCTATTATTGCATTCTTGTTTTATATATATGTGTTCATTAACGACGCCTTGCAACCGTACACTTTGGTACGGCCAATACACCAGGGGTTTACGTACCCCACAATATGGTGTGAAAAGTCCGAACACTTTCACAAGTGCGGCACCCTGAACTTATAGCATTATATGCATCAGCTCCGAATCATGTCTTTGGTCAAATGTTGGGTTTGCCCGGCTCCTATGTTTTGGTACCTTACGTTCCGCTCTATCGGCTAAGGTAGCGCTAGGAGAACTACTGCGATTGTGCCGCGGTTCTGCCGGGCTTAGCACCTCAGTAGAGAAAGCTAAAACTGACTGTCATGATAAGGCGAGAGACTGGTCACTGTTCGGCGAGGTTTTCGAGTCCCTAAAGACTTATGCTGCTTAGGGCGAGGGGCCGGCCCTGTCCGGCTTAAAGACGTGCATCGCGCCCCGAATTCGGCCTTCCGAATACCAGGGGCTTCGCCGAAATTTAAAATTATAGAATTATATGGCTAAGTGAGAGTGATAAAGCATTATTAGTCCGGTTGCCTTATTCGTTGTGCTGAGCACCTCCCTCGAAGGACCCAAATATGGGAACAAGAGTGCTCAGGTTTATCCTAAACACCCCAACACTAGTGGCATGGGGGCAGAAGCCGAGGACTAGCCATATCTCAGATTGGATAAACGGCCAAACAGAAGGTAATATTTTAAATTCAAACAAGCGTTGCATAGCGCATATGAAACAAGTTTTCATAAATACATGATCACACGAGCGAGTTTTACTCAAATATTAGATCTTTTGTACACTCATCCGCTATGAGACGGGCACCCGGCAGAACACCCTCGTAGTACATCTCGGGGTGGCAGTGCTCCTTGCCCTCCGGCGGCCGTTCCTTGATCAGCTTCACAGCGTCTAGCTTGACCCACTGCAATTTCATATGGGTGAAAGCCCGACGTGCACCTTCAATGCAGACGGATCGCTTGACAACCTCTAGCCGCGGGCAGGCATCCACAAGACACCTCACCAGGCCAAAGAAGCTGTTCGGAAGGGCGTCGCCAGGCCACAGCCGGACTATAAAGCCCCTCATGGCCTGTTCGACCGCCTTATGTAGCTCGACCATCTGCTTCAGCTGGTCGCTCACTGGCATCGGGTGTTCGGCCTCAGTATACTGAGACCAGAACAACTTCTCTGTTGAGCTTCCATCCTCGTCCTGGTAAAATTGTGCGACATCGGACACGCTGCGGAGCAAATCTGTGAATGCTCCTGGAGAGCTCCGGATCCGGGTAAGTAATCGGTAATTTACTCTTACATGCTTGCTTTGCATATAGAAAGCCTTACCCGCCGCTATCTTCTTCATTGCGTTGATCTCCTGGAGGGCCTTTTGGGCTTCGGCCTTGGCACTTTTTGCGCTCTCGAGGGCGGCGGCAAGCTCAGACTCTTGCGTCTTTGAGTGAAGCTCCAATGCCTCATGCTTCGCCACGAGAGCCTGGAGCTCTTGCTGCACCTCGCCCACCCGAGCCTCGTGCTTCTCTCGCTCGGTGCGCTCCTTGGCCGCTTTATCTTTGGCCTCGGACAGCGCTTGCTTTAGGGTCGCCACTTCGGTCGCGGCCCCTGGCAAATTCATGATAATCCTGTCATTTTGCAATCACCTTCTTTTTATACATATACATAGACTAGGTGCTACTTACCTTTATTCTCCTCGATCTGCCTCTTGGTAAGGCCGAGCTCGTCCTAGGACCCTTTAAGGTCCTGCTTCAGTACGGCGACCTCCGCAGTCAGTGCGGCGGACACCAGCAGCGAAGCCTGCATATGCATATTGACATACTTCTATTAGACTCCTGCGATATTGTTTGATCCTCTATTCGGCTTTTCTTTGTGAACACCGAATAGAGCATCAGGGGCTACTGTCTATGCGGTAATATTTTTCCTATACTTTTAACACTTACCTCAAAGCCTGTTAGAAGGCTGGCACAGGCTTCAGTCAATCCGCTCTTAGCGGACTGAACCTTCTGGATCACCGCACTCATAATAGTGTGGTGCTCCTCGTCGATGGAAGCAGTGCGAAGCGCTTCCACCAAATTGTCCGGCGCCTCTGGATGGACAAAGGTTGCCGGTGCAGGCGTCTCGCCCCTCTTAGAAGGAGGCCGTCTACCCGAGCCCGGAACCACTGGAGGCTTCGGCGCGGTGTTTGGCTGAGGGCCGAACTCGAAGCTCTCAGGGGCCCCGTCCCCTCGGCTCCCGGAGTCCGGAAGGTCGCCTTGAGGTGCCTCCGGGGCTATCTCCCCTCGACCCGGTGCCTCTTGAGACAGCACCTCAGCGTCGTCAGCAGGATGAGGGAAGGTGGCGGTCAGGACTGGATCGCTATCCATGTCCGACGAGCCCAGGGAGCTGTCCGATGATACATCGATACTGGTTCGTGGAGGCCTGCATAATCATATTTCGGCATTAGGGAAAGCAGTGTGGCAAAGGAATACCATGACTTACTCTGGTATCCGAATACTTATGACTTCCCAGGGGCTTGGCCCTGGGCAGCCACTCATCTTCGCTGTCGCCGGCGGTGGTGGAGTAGTCCGTAGGGAGGGTCCGCCCTTTCTTGGACCCTCCGGCCTTCCCAGTTGGGGCGGCCTTCCTTTTCTTTTCTCCCCGTCTGGAGGGGGAGCATACTCCTCGTCTTCGGGGGAGGATTGCGTCGTAGAGTCCTCGGACGGTAAGTCCAGTGACGCCTGGCGTCGGGAAATCTTTTGGGTTCCCTTGGCCTTCTTGGTCTTCTCCGGCACCATATAAGGAGTCGGAGTCAGCATCTTCGTCAGAAGAGCGTTTGCTGGGCCTTCGGGCAAAGGAGCCGGACAGTCGATCTGTCCAGCCGTCTCATGCCAATCCTGTCAAAGGTACGGGAGTTTAGATCCCGCATGGAGCCAAGCTATGAAAAACATCTATCCTGTAAGAGGTAAAGGCAGCTTACCGCGCTGGCTTGGCGCTTCGCGCTGAATCCGCGATCCTCAGTAGTAGGAGGGGGGCCTCGGCGCTCTTGAACAGCACCCTCCAGGCATCTTCGTGAGTGGTGTCGAAGAGCCTGTTCAGAGTTCGGTGCTGCGCCGGGTCAAACTCCCACAAGTTGAAGGCCCGTTGTTGGCACGGGAGGATCCGGCGGATGAGCATAACTTGGACTAAGTTGACAAGTTTGAGCTTCTTGTTCACCATGCTTTGAAAGCATGTTTGGAGTCCGGTCAACTCTGGCGGACTACCCCAGGACAGGCCCTTCTCTTGCCAGGAGGTGAGCCGTGTGGGGAAGCCAGATCGGAACTCAGGGGCTGCTACCCATGTAGGTTCATGTGGCTCGGTGATATAGAACCACCCCGATTGCCACCCCTTTATTATCTCCACAAAGGAGCCCTCGAGCTATGTGACGTTGGGCATCTTGCCCACCATGGCACCTCCGCACTCTGCCTGACAGCCGCCCACTACCTTCGGCTTGACATTGAAAGTCTTCAGCCATAAGCCGAAGTGGGGCTTGATGCGGAGGAAGGCCTCGCACACGATGATAAACGACGAGATGTTGAGGATGAAGTTTGGGGCCAGATCGTGGAAATCCAGGCCATAGTAGAACATGAGCCCCGGACAAATGGGTGGAGAGGAAATCCTAGTCCGCGGAGGAAATGGGTGAGGAACACCACCCTCTCATGGGGCCTGGGGGTGGGGATGAGCTGCCCCTCATCTGGGAGCCGGTGCGCGATGTCGTCGGGTAGGTATCCGGCTCTCCTCAGCTTCTTGATGTCTCCCTCCGTGACGGAGGAGACCATCCACTTGCCTCCCGCTCCAGACATGGCTGGAGAAGGTTGAGGTGGGGAATGCGGACTTGGGCGCTAGAGCTCGAGTGCCCGAAAATGGATAAGCAAAGGAGGAAGAAAGCATGGATGAAAAGGTGAATCCTTGTCCCTTTATATGGGCGGCCGAAACTAAGCGTCCCCACTAGCCTAGTAAAACTCGCTTGTCCCCCAAGCGTCATAATTGATGGCGCGGTTGGGTTACCCACACCCATATTGATGAGAATCCCGTAATCAGGGGACACGATCTCTGCTTTGACAAGACGTGTCAAAAAATTGCCTCGCGTTATGTGCGGGGCTAGTTAAAGGAAACGGTTTGAATAATCACCGGGCCATGACGTAATGTCATGTTGCCAAAATAAGTAAGCAAATTGAATTCATGAAATATTATTCTCTCTACGGTGGTATGTGGAACTTATTTTGCAGGGTCGGACACTATCCTTATATTCAAAATTCTTCCGTGGTGTATTTGGAGGAGGAACCCGCCTTGCAATGCCGAAGACAACACTGCGCGCCAGACTCATCGTCATTGAAAGCCTGGTTCAGGGGCTACTGAGGGAGTCCTGGATTAGGGGGTCTCCGGACAGCCGGACTATATCCTTTGGCCAGACTGTTGGACAATGAAGATACAAGATTGAAGACTTCGTTTTGTGTCCGGATGGGACTCTACTTGGCATGGAAGGCAAGCTAGGCAATACGGATATGGATATTTCCTCCTTTGTAACCAACCTTGTGTAACCCTAGCCCTCTCCGGTGTCTATATAAACCGGAGGGTTTTAGTCCGCAGGACGACAATAACTACAACATACAATCATACCATAGGCTAGCTTCTAGGGTTTAGCCTCTCCGATCTTGTGGTAGATCTACTCTTGTACTACCCATATCATCAATATTAATCAAGCAGGACGTAGGGTTTTACCTCCATCAAGAGGGCCCGAACCTGGGTAAAACATTGTGTCCCCTGCATCCTGTTAACATCCGGCCTAGACGCACAGTTCGGGACCCCCTACCCGAGATCCTCCGATTTTGACACCGACAATCGGTGCAAGCATACAAGGGCAGCCACTACTAGGAAAAGGCCTACTAGTGGCGCACCAGTTTTGCCTACTAATGGCGCACTACTGGTGCGCCACTAGTATCACGCCACTAGTATTTTTTACTAATGGCGCACCAGTGGTGCGCCATTAGTATCTGGTATACTAATGGCGCACCACTGGTGCGCCATTAGTATAGGCCACGGTGCGCCATTAGTATAGGCCACGGGTGCGCCATTAGTATAGACCACGGTGCGCCATTAGTATTTTTGAATTTTGAAGGCAGGAAAATAGTAGTGGCGCACCATCTAACCCCCACCGTGCGCCATTGCTATTTTTGAATTTTGAATTTGGATCTGGATCGCGATTTTTTTGCCCATTTTTTGCTTGTTTTTTTGCTCGTTTTTTGCACGATATTATTTCAAATTTTGTTCCTGTTTTTGGATCTTGTACGTTCTTTTGTCATGTTCTTTTGCCGGAGAGGAGTTCACCGGAGAGGAGGAGGAGGAGGTGACCGGAGAGGCGCTCGCCTACATCGCCAGAGAGGAGGAGGAGGTCGCCGGAGAGGAGTTCACCGGACATCGGAGAGGAGGAAGGAGAAACCATGAGGGGATGGGAGGAGAGGAGGGAGGAGTAGCTCACCGGAGAGGAGGGAGGAGGAGCTCACCGGAGAGGAGGGAGGAGGAGCTCACCGGAGATGAGGGAGGAGAAACCGTGAGGGGAGGGGAGGGGAGGAGAGGAG
>NC_057794.1:298513811-298514519 GCF_018294505.1 Triticum aestivum
ATGAGGAGGAGGTCGCCGGAGAGGAGGAGGGTAGTATGGTGGAGGAGAGAAGGGTAGATGGAGTGGAGGAGAGGAGGAGATGGAGTGGAGGAGAGGTGGATTGGAGGAGAAGAATGAAGAGGTAAGGAGGAGAGGACACGCCCAGCCATATATACAGCATAGTAATGGCGCACCGTGGGCAGGTGCGCCATTACTAATTTTTTTTGATTTATTTTGAATTTTGAAGGCGGGAAGATACTAATGGCGCACCATGGGCAGGTGCGCCATTCGTAACTTTTTTTATTTTTTTGATTTATTTTGAATTTTGAAGGCGGGAAGATAGTAATGGCGCACCATGGGCAGGTGCGCCATTAGTAAGTTTGATTTTTTTGAATTTTTTTGCCTCTCCAGATCTTAAAAGCGCCCTATCTTTTTTTCTATTAGGTTTTTGAGGATTTTGAAAATGTTTAACAAGGTTCCCCCGGTTAAATTCGGATGTAACTTTTCGAGTAGATGATTTTTCATATAAAAAACTTTTTCATCCGAGTTCGTATGCAAAAGTTATGCCCATTTTTACAAATTCTCAAGAGATTTTGCAAAAAAGTCGAAAATTCATGTTTGTAAATTTTGTTAACAACTAGACCACATATCACATGGGAATCTTATTTTCTTTTATTTTTTTGACATTTCTATCATTTTTTTAATTTTTTTTTGAAACAGAAAAGGCGG